>NW_005364521.1:1285640-1309156 GCF_000412655.1 Myotis brandtii | reverse complement strand
TTTTTTTTTTATTCTGGGCCAGCTTTAGCTCTGGCTCTAGCTCTGAGGCTTCCGCTGCTGGTTCTATAATCGAAACAATGTATAACTCCAGCTCTGAGATCCCGGCCGGCTGAAAGTGTTACAAAGTTTCAAACTGCCAGCTCAGAGGCTGGCAGCGCAGGCGGGGAACGTTGGAGTCTGCAGTCACTGAAGCAAGCCTCACGTTCGCTTCCAGCTGCCTGGCTGCCAGCCGCCATCTTGGCTGACAGTTAATTTGCATATAGTCACTGATTAGCCAATGAAAAGGGTAGCGGTGGTACGCCAATTACCATGTTTCTCTTTTATTAGTGTAGATATGCTTCTCTCTCCTAAAAATGCTACTTAATCACATTTGCAAATGTGCATAGGTAGAGTAGAGGTACTAGAATTTTGATATTATAATGATACTAGAGGCCCGGTGCACAAATTTGTGCATGGGTGGGGTCCCTCGGCCTGGCCAGCGATTGAGGCCTATCAGGGGCCGGCCAGGCAGGGGGAGGGGTTTGGAGAGGAGCTGCAGGAAGTTGGCTGGCATGGGAGGTTGGCTGTGGGAGCGCACTGACCACTAGGGGGCAGCTCCTGCATTGAGCGTCTGCCCCCTGGTATTCAGTGCGCATCATAGCAACTGGTCGTTCTGGTCGTTCTCTATAGGCTTTTATATATAGAGATACCTTATTTGTGGTTGCCAACCTTTCAGACCTCACAGACCACCAGTGGTCCATGGACCACTGGTTGGTGACCGCTGCCTTAGATGATGGAAATATTCTACACCTTATGTCAGATTTTGTTAGAAGTCAGATTCCTGTACTATTAATATAGCTTAACTAATTTATGTTGCATTTATGTTTTTGCAGACTGTTCTCTCTGTATAAGAAAATTTTTGTCCTATAAAACACAGTGTCCAACTTGTTGTGTGGTAAGTTGTTCTTTCCTTTTTTGTTTTTTAAAAAACTTATTCAGTGGTGCAAACATTTCTGCTTCATGTGTATGCAGAAGCCCAAGGGAAGATGTGTAAGTATTGAATTGAGCTATAAAAAAGACATTTTGAGAGAAAGGACCTCTAAAACACATATATGGAGAACTGTGCTTTGTTCAAGTTTTTATGGGGACTTCTGATGACCTAAATGTATTTTAGGAGGAAAAACTAATTTTAAGGCCAGAATGTAGCACTCATAAAATGTTAAGACCCATTTTTTTATGGCTTTTCACTTGTTATTATTTCTCACATTGCATAGGAAATCTGATAGTAGGATTATTATTTGCAAGTGACTGGTGTAAGTATTTGTGCAGAAGGCAAAGATTCATGGCCATTGAGCTGAACCCAGCCTAACTGGTCCCTTACGTCTTTCCCAAAACAGACCTTCAGGGACAACACTAGGAAATTTGTTGTTAGTTTTGTTAGTGGTTTCTGAAGCTTTTCAAGTAGTGGAAATAGATGAAAAGGTAGGTTAAAAGGGAAAGTAGACATTAATAGGAGTAAAGAAAGAAGTAAAAGAGACAGTAAAGCCTAACAGCAAGGACACTTGGACTAGTTAAAGGGGCTTGGGTTCTAGTTCCGTTGGGTTCATGGTGTGAGGATGCCATTGAACTCCTCTGAGCTATTATGTAAAAACCCTATGTAAGAAATGATAGTTTGTTTCTCGAGTCTAAGCTTTTACAACATCAGGCACACTGTCTTTGTCAAGATGGTATCATCAGGGAGATGAACTGTATTCCATTTATGCTAAATAACTACTGGATTTACCATTTTCCTCTTGCATTCCTAAAAACCAATCTTGTTTTTAAGAGAGCATCTTTTCTGTTCTTCGGGAGAAATGTTTGGTAAAGCTGAGTGTTGGCATCCTCACTCATATTAAGTTTTACCTTAGTACAGAGTATATATGCTTTGTAGAACTTTTATCAGACTTTCAGTTGGCTGATACTAACTCTGTTTTTAAATACCATATTAGTGTGAGATAAATAAACTTTATTTTGAGGCTTTCCTGGAAGATTTAATGGGATGGGAAGTCTCGGGAGGATGGGTCACACATTTTCAAAAACAAGATCATGACAAGTAAATTATTGTTTATGACTTTTTTCCATCTGTTGTTTTTCTGTTCTAGACAGTCACAGAGCCAGACCTGAAAAATAACCGCTCATTGGATGAACTGGTAAAAAGCTTGAATTTTGCACGGTATGATGTGATTTTGTGACTAACCCCTAACTACTTTCGCCTTTTATGTGTCCCCTCTTTACTCTGCACTTTTGGGGATTAGGGAAGCAGGGTTGCGTATTTGGGGTAAAGTAGGGAGGCAGCAACAGTTATTAATCAAGCATGGACAATTTAATTGTAATGGGATTGTCTCCCTCTACTTAACAGAATCCACCTGTTTTGAAAAACAAGAGTTAAAATGCAGATTTGAGCATGCACTTACTTTTGGGTACTACAAAGATACTCCAGTTCATTTTTTATTTTTCCTGCCCCAGGCCTAGAGTCAGCCATTTCCCAAGGAGCCCTGGTTCCTTTTATTGGAGAATGGTGTTTAGAAATGAGGATCTGGAGTGGGCTGTGCTCATTGTTACTGGGGTGTCATTGCTTCTAGGCCCTCTTCGTGGACAGAGCTGGGCAACATGTGCATGTGTATTTATGTGTTTACTAACCCATGTATACATGTACATCTATAATTGTTTCTGTGTCCATTACATATTAATCTGTTCATTCTTAATCTGATTTTCTTAGCATGTATAAAATGATGTGCCATGTGAAATATGTACTAGCCACTTTATTAAAGTCAGAAATGTAGCTTTTCTTCTTAACTGAAATGCATGATGGTGAAGGTGAGTTTGTTCACCTAAAGGGATATTAAAAGGCATGTTTTACCAAACAGCATCTTGAATTATTTTTAGTTTAAAGCATGCAAGTGAAGTAGGAATTTTTATTAAGAATATACTGTTTAGTTAATGGTAGGTACCCATGTACTTAGTGTATGACTTCCAGGCTTTTGGAGCATTCTTGGATGTATATTACATTGCGTCTAAAAATGTAAAGAGATTTCTTCAGTAGAATTGTACAATGATTGATCCTAAAAAACGATCAAATTTAGTACTCTGCACTTACAAATATGACATTCTAGAAATTGGCTCGTTAGTTATTTCCCTAAGGAAAATCATAAAAAGGTGGTAAGCTTTCCTAGATGAAGAAACTCTGAGATTCTCTGATTCTCATAATCAAAGTTATTGCTTTTTTAATGTTAAAGTCTTTCAGTCAATTTGATTTTGAAGCCTGTGAGAAAAGTTGGAGTCATGTCTTGGAAAGGAATTTTTGAGACAGTATAATTGTATCTCAGGCTTATTTTTTCTCTTTAGCTGTTACTGAAAACATAACAACCTCCCTGCTAAGAAAAAGGGAGTGTTGTGGAAGAGAAGCGATCAGTATCTTTGGGTTCACAGACCTTTTGGTAACTTAAAGGGAGGCCTTGGAATGACTGAACTCTCCCCGTCCTCCCTCCCAAAAGGAATAGGTTATTTAGTTATTCATTACAGTGGTGTGGTGGAGTGGGAAGCATTCTCTGTAGATTTGGGGTGGATTTTATTTACTTCTTTTGTTAGCCTTGGAGTTGCCTTATGGTGAGCATTCCTCTGACATTTGTCATGTCTAAAGCACTGTGGTATCTCATTTGCAAAATTAGGAATGAAATTCAAGCTAATTTTATTACTTATTTAAAATCTGGTTTACAGTGGATGAGGGAAGATGTTTACTTTTATGACAAAATGTAAGATATTTATATTGTTTGTTGATTTTGTTTCTTCCTGTCTTTTCATTGCCATTTTATGACATAATTTTTAAAACTTTAATATTCTAAATGGGATAACAAAAGGGTATTGGAAATAATTCTAGAGGTTTTCAGACACAGGCTGACATGCACATCTTACATTTTCTTCTAACTTTTGCCTTTTATTTTAAAGAACAGTGTTGTTTTTTCTCAACTCAATTTTATTTAAAATAATGGCCTTAAGAAACTGTGTGTTGAACAAAATTTAATTAAGATATGTTTGTTTTAGTGGAATGTCATTCTTGACCTAAGTAAGAAAATACTGTTTCTGTATTTTTGCATAGCAGCCAGTCTACATCTATATCATTATTTTTATGAATTGAGAGAGTAGAGCATAATTTAATACTTTGGTTTATTCACCATTGAGGTATGAATTTTCCTCCATGTATTAACTCCACGTTTAAGAAGTTAAACATTTTAGATTATAACTGTGATAGATAATTCCCTTAGCATCTCACAAAAGTATGTAGAATATAATTTCATCTTTTCTTATGGTGAAATTTAAAGTAGAAGTATATTCCAGTCTTGGCCCTACTAGTTCTAATGTGAATGTGATCGAGATGTTGAACCTTTTTGACCACTGTTCCACATCTGAAAAGTGGGAACAATATTGTTGATACTTTGAGAGATTGTTGTAAGAATTAGAAATGAAGAGTTATACAAAACTAGGGGCCCGGTGCACAAAAATTTGTGCACTCGGGGGGGGGGGGAGGGGGTTCCTCAGCCCGGCCTGTGCCCTCTTGCAGTCTGGGACCACTCGGGAGATAACGACCTGCTGGCTTAGGCCCGCTCCCGGGTGGCAGAGGGCAGGCCCAATCCCTAGGTGCAGCCCCTGGTTGGGCTCAGAGCAGGGCTGATTGGGGAGTTGGGGCGCCGCCCCCTGTCATGCACAGAGCAGGGCCCATCAGGGGGTTGGGGAGCTCCCCTCTGTCACGCACAGAGCAGGGCCCATCAGGGGGTTGGGGAGCTCCCCTCTGTCACGCACAGAGCAGGGCCCATCAGGGGGTTGGGGAGCTCCCCTCTGTCACGCACAGAGCAGGGCCCATCAGGGGGTTGGGGAGCTCCCCTCTGTCACGCACAGAGCAGGGCCCATCAGGGGGTTGGGGAGCTCCCCTCTGTCACGCACAGAGCAGGGCCCATCAGGGGGTTGGGGAGCTCCCCTCTGTCACGCACAGAGCAGGGCCCATCAGGGGGTTGGGGAGCTCCCCTCTGTCACGCACAGAGCAGGGCCCATCAGGGGGTTGGGGAGCTCCCCTCTGTCACGCACAGAGCAGGGCCCATCAGGGGGTTGGGGAGCTCCCCTCTGTCACGCACAGAGCAGGGCCCATCAGGGGGTTGGGGAGCTCCCCTCTGTCACGCACAGAGCAGGGCCCATCAGGGGGTTGGGGAGCTCCCCTCTGTCACGCACAGAGCAGGGCCCATCAGGGGGTTGGGGAGCTCCCCTCTGTCACGCACAGAGCAGGGCCCATCAGGGGGTTGGGGAGCTCCCCTCTGTCACGCACAGAGCAGGGCCCATCAGGGGGTTGGGGAGCTCCCCTCTGTCACGCACAGAGCAGGGCCCATCAGGGGGTTGGGGAGCTCCCCTCTGTCACGCACAGAGCAGGGCCCATCAGGGGGTTGGGGAGCTCCCCTCTGTCACGCACAGAGCAGGGCCCATCAGGGGGTTGGGGAGCTCCCCTCTGTCACGCACAGAGCAGGGCCCATCAGTTTTTTTATTCTGGGCCAGCTTTAGCTCTGGCTCTAGCTCTGAGGCTTCCGCTGCTGGTTCTATAATCGAAACAATGTATAACTTTAGCTCTGAGATCCCGGCCGGCTGAAAGTGTTACAAAGTTTCAAACTGCCAGCTCAGAGGCCGGCAGCGCAGGCGCAGGCGGGGAACGTTGGCTTCCTCCTTCAATGAAGGAAGCAAGCCTCATGTTCGCTTCCAGCTGCCTGGCTGCCAGCCGCCATCTTGGCTGACAGTTAATTTACATATCTCCCTGATTAGCCAATGGGAAGGGTAGCGGTCGTACGCCAATTACCATGTTTCTCTTTTATTAGTGTAGATGATACCCAGGATAGTACCTGGAACAAAGGCACCTACTAACATCCCTATTATTATATATACTAGAGGCCCGATGCAGGAAGATTCGTGCAAGAATGGGCCTTCCTTTCCCTGGCTGCCGGCACCGCCTTCACTCTGGCTGCAGCCACCTTTCTGCCTTCCCATGCTGCCCAGAGGCCCAGAGCAGCTGGGGTGGTGCAGAAAGCCTGCATTGTCACCATGGCAACGACGCAAGCGTCCCGCCCCTGGCCGCTCAGCGCCTGCATATGCAAATTAACCCGCCATCTTTGTTGGGTTAATTTGCATACTCACTCCTGATTGGCTGGTGGGCGTTGCGAAGGTACGATCAAGTTGCATCTTTCTCTTTTATTAGTGTAGATTGTACCTCTGTTAATATAGTGCTATCCTATTACATGTTTATGCCCTAAGGTGCTAATAAGAATTTGTGCTGTGGTAGGCTTCTGCCCATCTAACTAAATAGTTTTAAATTGCTATTTGCATGTTTCAGATCAGAACAGGCACTTGCAGGGAGTTTCACTAGTTACAGAAGTCCATGGGCTTGATTGCATGGATTTTAGGATTGCCCCTGTCCACCCAAAGACCTATTTTGACTCTTGATTCTTTTTAGCTGCATTCTGAAGAGGTAACATTATTGTATAGTTAACAAATGGGCAAGATTTAATTTTCTAAAGTCCATAATTCATCCAAAAAATGTGTGTTTATAATGAATGCCTTTAGGCATTGTAATACCAACTCACTTTAATATGTATTCATCACAGTGATGGAAATTATAGGAAAAATTACCAATTCAATTTAAATCTAAATATCAATTTGGGAATTAATATTTTTACATAGCTCATTTAAAATATTTTTAAAAGCTTTATTGAGATATAATTAACATATAATAAGCTGTACATATTTAAAGTGTACAATTGGGTAAGTCTTGACATTGGTTCCTATGAAATTATCACAACCAAAGTAATGAACCTATCAATCACCCACAAAAGTTTCTATGTACCTCTTTGTGATCCCTCTCTCCTGGCCCTCACAGCTCCATCCCCAAGCAAACACTAATCTGTTGACTATAGTTGCATTTTCTAGGTTTTTATATAAGTAGAATCATATATCATAATTTTATATGTATTACAAGGTATGGGTTCAAGTTGATAATTTTTGCATATAGCTATCCAATTGTTTTAGCAACATTTACTGAAAAGGCTATTCTACTCTTTTTTTTTTTAAATATATATATATTTTGAGGAAGGGAGAGGGAGAGAGAGAGAAACATCAATGATGAGAGAGAATTATTGATCAGCCGCCTCCTGCATGGCCCCCACTGAGGATTGAGCCCACAGCCTGGGCATGTGCCCTCACCTGGAATCAACCATGATCTCCTGGTTCATAGGTTGACACTCAACCATTGAGCCACACCGGCCAGGCTATCCTTCTACTCTTAATTTGCCGAGTGTCTTTGTCATGAGGGGTGTTGAAGTTTTGTCAAGTGCTTTTCTGCATCTATGGAGATGATCATGTGGTGGTTCTCCTTAGTCCTGTCATATTAGTGTGCTGCATGTATACTTTGATTTCCCTATGCATTTCTAGGGTAAATCCCATTTGTTCATAGTGTGTAATCCTTCTTAATGTGCCATCAGATAGGTTTAGTTGTATTTTGTTGAGGATTTTTGTATCAATATTCATAAGGAATATTGGTCTATAGTTTTCTTATGGAATCTTTCTCTGGCTTTGTTATCAGGATACTGCTGGCCTCATAGAATGTTATAGAAAGTGTTCTCTTATTTTTTTTTTGAAGAGTTGAAATAGGGTTGATGTTTTTTAAAACTATTTTATTTTTTTAATTTATTGGGGTGACATTATTTAATAAAATTATATAGGTTTCAGGTGTACCATTCTATAATACATCATCTATATATTACATTGTGTGTTCACCACCCCAAGTCCAGTCTCCTTCCATCATTTTTAAGCTGTGTAAATTGCCATAAATAACCTCATGGTTTTAAATACCACTTGTACATACATGGCTTCCAAATTTATATCTTCAGCTAGATCTCCCCCCAAAACTTTATTCTTATATATCCAACTGCTCATCTCACATCTCACATTGGTCCTCTTGAAAGCAACTCTTGACAGCATGGCCAAAACTAAACTCCAAACTGCCTATGCCACTCCCCAACCCCCACTCCAAATCTGCTGCTCCCACAGTCTTCCTCCTCTCAGTAAATGGCAGCTCCATTCTTTCGTTTGCCCAGGCCAAAAACCTTGGAGTCATCCTTGACCTCTCTCTTTCACATTTATCTGTCATTCCATCAGTAAATCCTGTTGGCTGTGTTTAAAATACTTGCAGAATCTGACAGCTCTTCATCACCTTACCAGTATTCTGCCCATGCCAGCGTCAGCCTAGATTACTGTGATCACTTCCTAGTGATCTGATTTCTTCTTTGCCTTCTTACAGTTCTTCTGAGGACAGCACCATGGTGACCCTTTACAATAAAAAGTCAGGTCACACTCAGTACCATCCAGAGGTGGCTTCCCATCTCATTGGAAGCAAAAGCCTAAGTCCTCAGTGGCAGTTTTCTGCTTCTTACATAATAGGATCCCTCTCTGACTTCATCTCCGACTTCTCCCCCCCACCCCCCTTTTTTTTTAGCTTCAGTCACACTGGCCTTGTTGCTGTTTCTTTTCTTTTTCTTTTTTTTTCTTAAGATACCATTTTTTTTATTTGTTTTTTTTTTTTTGCTAAAAGTATTACAAAGGGTATTACATATGTGTCCTGTTTTTCCCCCCGCCCTTGACCATCCCCTGCCCTCCCTTACCCCCCAGTGTCTTATGTCCATTAGTTATGCTTATATGCATGCATACAAGTCCTTTGGTTGATCTCTTACTCCCCTCCCTCCTGCCCCCCTTGTTGCTGTTTCTCAAACATGATATTCATACTCTGACCCTAGAGACTTTGACTTATTTCTAGGTGAAACAGTTTTCCCAGCTATCCATGTGGTTTAGTCCTCCACTTGCTTTGGACTCTATTTTTCATGGGTCATCTTCTCGGTGAGGTCTTCTGTGACCATCCTGTGGAGTCTGAAGCTCATTTTTCTTCCCATAGCACTTTTCACGTATGTTGGGTGTGTCTATTCTCCTTCCCTTTACTATAGTGTAAGCTTCATGAGGACAGAGACCACTTTGGTATCAATTATATTTCCACCGCCTAGAGACAGGCACATAAAAAAATGAGTGAATTTTAATTTTAGCATGGGGCATAATTTTATCATTGCAGTATTGAAATTAGCAGATTCGTAAAGTAAACTTCATCTCAGTTGCTTGTATCAGTATTCATTATTTTTTATTGCTGAATGGTATTCATTGTGAATAAACATAGTTTCATTATTCATCTATTGATGAATTTGGATTATTACCACTTTTTCACTAGTATGATTAAAAGCTGCCAGGAACATTTGTGAGCAGTCTTTGTATAGGCATCTTTTTTCATTTATTTTAGTTATATATCTAGGAATGAAATTGCTGGCTTACAGGGTAGATGGATATTGAACTTTATAAGAAATTGTCAAACAATGTTCTAATTGGGTTGGGCAACACCCACCAATAGTGTATGGCGTTTCAGTTGCTCCAAATCCTGTTTAATATTTGGTACTGTTAGTCCTTTTAGTTGCAGGTATTCTGTTGTGTGAAATGGTAGCATTGTGGTTTTAATAGCAGACAAAATAAACTTTAAGGCAAAAAGTTTTATGAGATGATAGATATCTCATTGTCGTTTAATTTGCATTTCTCTCATAATACTTTTGCCTTAAAGTCTATTTTGTCTGCTATTAATGTTGCCACATCAGCTTTCTTTTGGTTAGTGTTTTCATGGTACATCTTTTTCCATCTTTTGGGTTTCTTAGGATATGTTGTCAGAAGTGGAATCACTGGATAATAAGGCAGTTCCATTTTTAATTTTTTTGAGGTAACTCTATACTGAGAAGTCAATGATATTTCTTCCTGTTGTTCCCTTATGAATGGCTCTTACCTGAGAGTAATTTTGCCTTTTAGCCCCTCCCCAAGGGACATTTGGTAATGTAAGCATATGCAGGATGTCCTCAAGAAATGTATACACACTTTGAATAATTACAAAGGCAGTATTTATTAAAATACATTTCATTTTCAAAATGTAATAGAATCTACAGACATTGTTTGTATACTTTTTTGGTAGACACCCTGCATTTTGGTTATCTCAACCTGGCTGGGAGGAAGATATGCTACTGACATTTGGTGGGTGCTGTAGTGGCTTCTAAGCTTCCTACAATGCACAGAAAAGTTCCTTACAACAAAAATTGTCTGACTCAAATTGTCAATAGTGCCAAGATTGAGAAGCTGTGTCTTATTTTTTTCTGGTTACTTACAAAATTTCCTCATTACTTTTTATTTTCCAGTGATATGCCTTTTTCCTTCCTGGGATGGATTTTAATTCCCTCTTACAAGACACTATCTTTCTATCCATTTGATTATGTTCTCTTTTTTGTTGAACATATTCATCATAGTTACTTTGATGACATAGTTACTTTTTGAATGACTTCTGGATTTGCTTTCCTTGATTATTGCCTACTTTTCTTGCCTCTTTGCGTGTCTAGTAATTTTTAATTGTATGTTGAACATTGTGGGTGAAAATATAATAGGGGCTGTGAATTATTTTTCCTTTGAAAGATGTTGAATTTTTTGTTCTGATAGGCATTTAAGTTACCAGCTCTTCACTTTTATCCTATGTAGGCCTAGTTTAGTGTTTTGTTAGGTTTGGTCTATTTTAGTTTTACTTATATGTCTAGGGTGTGATCCTTCTTCCTAAGGTGTGGCCTTTGTCGGGTTACAACTGAATGTCTGAGGTCTTACACCGAGGTCTCTCAGCTTTGGCTGGGCTCCAACTCCCAACACGTTTCTAACACTGAACTTTGGAATCTCAGCTTTCCAGCATCTGTGTCCACTGACCTTTGGAACCTCAGCTTCCTGGCATGTTTCCTATAGTGTCTCCTGTTTTCCTCTTATGCTCTGCAGTCTTGGAGATGATCAGGAATTGACAACATTTTCTAAGCAGACTTCTGGGGTTCCCTTTCCATGGCTAACTCCTATCTACAGCCTGTCCCTCCAATCCTAGCCACCTTCCCCTAGACCTGTGGTCTCTGTTCCCTCTACCCAGTGAGATCACTGGTCTATGTTTGACTCGGTTTAATATGCAACTCCCAGGAAATGCTTCCAGGGGACATTCTTGGGGGATATACCTCATGTTTCTCTTCTTGCAGGGATTCTAGCCTTATGTTGATTATAGCCCATGCTTACAAACAGTTGTTTTATATATTTTATCCACATTTTAAAGTTATTTATGAATGGACATTAATTCTCAGACTAGCTATTCTCCATCATCAGAATCTGAAGTCCCTCCATTTTTTTAATAGACAGATTAACTGATTTTTAAAGTTCGATATATTATTTTTTATTTATTTTATTCTAGAAGAAACAATTTGGTTTGGTTGTCATTATGGAGTAAGTTCTATATTTCATAGAAGTAAGTGTTAATTGGGAAAACAGCTTATGTTACTTAACTTACTACACATTACTTGGTATCTTAATTACCCGTTGTGTTTTTTGTGCTTAAAGGAATCATTTGTTGCAGCTTGCCTCAGAGTCACCACCCATTTCTCCTGCTTCCTCCTCTTCAAAGAATATTGCTGCCAAAGCCCATACTCCTGTAGTCTTCAAACAGCCTTTAAAGCAAGGAAGCAGGTTAATGGAGAATTTCTTGATCAGAGAAACTAGTGGTTCTACATCAGAGTTGATAAATGAGAATGGAAGCAAAGTCAACCCTCAAAAGGAGGTGAGCAGTTCTACAAAGACCAAAGAGACACCTTCTTTAGAAAGGACAGCTGCATGTATCGCAGGTGCTAATGTTCCTGAGGCACCCTCTACATCGACTTTGAAACAAGTTACTAAAGGTAGGAAATGATTTTCGCGTGTATTTTCTTACTCAGTGGGAATCCTCTCATCCTGCATTCCAGATGAATCAATAAGCAGCATTTTAGACTCTATCCAGAGCCTAACCACTCTTTGGTTTTGTTAGATAATATTGATAGCTTATATCACTAAAGTGTGACAGCACATGTTTTCTGGACCATGTGTATAATTTGCTTATCTTTTTGATGAGCGGGTCAGCTTGTTTAGCCTATTGTTTCATGTCTGTTCTTGCCAGTGAAGTTTAAAGGACCCTGGGTCTTTAGACATAGCACACACAGTGCAGGCTATTAGTTGTTATTAAATTTAGATTGACATTAGTTTATTAGTAGCAAGTATTTAAAGTTCATAAGGGTATGTGAATTTTACCTGCATTTCCTAGCATACCTTATATTTGGTCCGTCTGTCAATTCACAGTTCTTATGGTAGTGTTTATAGCTTGATAGTTAGTTTTTTTCCTCTAGCAACATTATTTTTTCAAATGAAATCTTACAAGGAACTATAACTTGAAAAAGAGAGAGAAGAGATAAAATAGGCCTTGCTGCCTTAGAGATGTGCTGCTCCATCTGCTCTTCCCCTTCGTCCCTACCTGTTACCCAGAGTGGCTGCTAGGCCCCCAGACACCGCCACACATCGCCACAATCCATGAAACAGTTGGAGAATGATTGTGTTTTCCTAATTTTACAAGCGAGAGCTAAATTAACCAATTTGTAGCCATGGATAAATTGAGCAGTAATTGGCTTAAACCAGTAAATGCTTTGATCTAGCTGCACCATCACCCCTTCACCCTGCCCCCAGCCAAGTGTGTCTTCCTCAGGTGTTATGATTGCTTCGGAGCTAAACATGCAGGAATGCCTCCTAAGAGTTGGGAAAACCTAAGATTAGTTTTATAGTTTGGTCACATCTTGGTAGAAAAGATTTAACCAAAGCATCTTACTAATAAAAGCCTAGGTGGTCCTCAACACTGTCACAAGATGGCTGTGCGCACAGCTGGGCGGGTTCTGGTGGCTGCTCTGCGCAGCTTCCGCCGGGGTTCCCGCGGCCCCTTGCCCGCGGCAGAGGCGGGACTCCCGTCTCTGGCCTACGTCTTTGGGGCAGTCCATTGAGGAGCCCTGGATGGCTGGGCGGGGCCTACCTCTTTGGGGCAATTGATCATGGGGCTCCCACACTGTGAGAGGGCATAGGCCAGGCTGGGTGCATGAATTTTGTGCACCGGGCCGCTAGTTTTCTAATAAACACATTTCCAAACTTTTCTGCAGTATCTTCGTCTAGGCCCAGGATTTGAATTAGGTGACTTTCCACAATTCAGTCATTACCTAGTAACCTGTCTGTTCCACTCCTGTTGGCTGGAGATGTCATTCCTTTTCTCTTCTGCTTTTCTAAGTACACGTTCATGTTGGCATTCTGTTTTCTATCTTAATCTCTGAAAGATGCCATGTTATAATATTTTTCACCATTTTACAAGCAATAAAGTCTTTCTTTCTTTAAAAAAAAAATACAGTGGAATGTCCTGTGTGCGGGGTTGGTATTCTAGAAGATCACATCAATAAGCACTTGGACAGCTGTTTATCCCGTGAAGAGAAGAAGGAGAGCCTCAGAAGGTAAGAAAGTTAAGCATAACCATTGAGCCGCTTTAGCTGGGTGCTTCATGTGCTTTATAAATTTGGGGCAGAAAATATAATGTTCATTGTATCCTAGTGACCAGTTGTCCAAGTCCCTCTCCCATATGCTCTTTCCTTTACTTCTGTCAGTTGACGCTTCCATTCCCTTTGCCAAATAGGATTAACTATTGAATTTAACTGCTAATAAAATTTGACTTAATAAGAAATTAGTGACTTAGGATTAAATTTTATTTTAACTTGTTTTCTTCCCTTAGAACTTTATTTTTTCTCTATATATTTTATTGATTTTTTACGGAGAGGAAAGGAGAGGGATAGAGAGTTAGAAACATCAATCAGCTGCCTCCTGCACACCCCCTATTGGGGATGTGCCCGCAACCAAGGTACATGCCCTTGACCGGAACCGAACCCGGGACCCTTCAGTCCGCAGGCCGACGCTCTATCCACTGAGCCAAACCAGTTAGGGCATTCTTCCCTTAGAACTTTAGAACTACCATAAAGCCCCTTAGCCAAAGAAAGCAAGGTTAGACTCTGAATATAGAACATATAAAATCTTTCTTTGGTTCTTAGGATGCTCGTAAGTTTTATAATTTAAAAAAAAAGTTTCAAAAACTTTTTTCCAAATAGGCAATTATCTATATATAACATTAAAAGGCACAAAAGGGTATGTGTGAAATGGAATGTTCTCCTGCCCCAGCCCCCAACCACCAGGGGGCATAGGTAGTAAGTAGTCAACTCATTGTTTGTACCCAAACTTCTGTTTTGCCTCCTTCATATATCAAAGTTACAGTAATTTATTGATGTAGGCCATTGTTGTTATGCATACAAATTGTTTGGGAATGAAATTTTAGTGAAAGATATATTTCAGGGTGTTAGGGAATCAGAGGTTAATGAAGATGATAAGCAGAAGCTGCAAAGTAGAGGAGTCTGGTGATGAAGGAAAGAAGAGAGATGAGATGATAGTCTGGGAAAGGAGTATGTAAACATCAAGATCAAGGAAGATTTTATTTTTTAAAATAGAAATTGGTTAAACTTTCAGTCTCTCTTTTTCCACTGTCTCCAGGGGAGAGATCAGATGATAGATGGCACAAGATTGGGGTCATAAGAGATGAAGAGTCCAGTCATGAAGTTGTCCTTGATGTGTAGAAAGAATTCTTCTGAAGCGGGGGAGGGGGGGCAGTAGGTGATAATTCAGAGAGATTTGGAAAAGGAGATGAGGGGAACTGAAGAAATTGATGGTATCTGGGAGTGGGGTGAATAGAATGATTGGCTCTTACTGTTTGGTCTGTTTTGAAGGACTTGGAAGAGTATTTTCCAAAAACCATGTTAATAAGGCAGGACCTTTTACTGTTTTATTGTGATTAAAGATAAAATGGTGTCACAATTTTTATGAGTAAATATGGAATGAAGTCAGATTCCAGGGGACAAACTCATGCCATTATAACTTACAAAAGGTATTAATTTACAGTGGAGGCATTAATTGACAGTTCTTATTGTGTTTTTAGTTTGAGAGTTGATAGCACTTTTTTCAAGTGAAATCTTACTGTGACCTAAAACATATAAAATAGATAAAATTGGCTGTGCTGCATTTAAGGAGAGATGGGGGGCCTGGGGGTTGTGCTGCTTCACCTGACCTCCCCCTTCGTCCCTGCCTCTCATCCATGGTGGCCTCTAGGCCCCCAGGTGCCGCCACAAATTCCTACGCAGTCTTGTGTGCACAGCACTCCCTCCTAGTGGGAAAATTTGTTGACGAGAATAAAATTTAGATTTTTTTTCAGGTTACTATGTTAGTTGAGGTTTGGAATAAATGAAGCTGGGTCATCCCAAGGATTATTTCCCATAAGCCATGAGAACCTGATGACCTGCATTTCTCTTTAGAAATGTTTCTTCCTAAAGAAAGAGTTGGGAATATAGAGGCTGAGCATTTTCTCCTTGAAAAGTTAGGAATCAACACTGATACCTTGCTTAGACTGCTGTTTTACTAGATGCATCCATCATATTTCTTCTAACGCATTTAACTCTTTCAATTAATCCAAAGACATATGCACCCATGTATAATTAAGTTCAAGTTCCATTGGTTGTTCCAACCCTGCTCCATGGGATGCTATAGTCCTGCCAGTTGCTCTGTTGTGCAGCTGAGAAGCACCGCAAACCCAATCTCTCCCTCAGGACGACTATACAAGTTAGTGTATTGAAGGCTCTGAGAAGTCCTACGTTAAACGTCATTGTTGGATTTTTCTTTAATCCAGTACCTTCTAAATTTATTTCACTCCCAAACCTATTTGTCCTCATAACTCATATCTTGTGAAACTAGTGTTTGTGAAGATGCACTTAGGGAAACATTGAGCCACATTTCTCTTTAAAGAAGTTACATCTTGGTCCTGGGGTCTGTTCACATTAAAGAGTCTCTGACATGTAAAAATTCTTCTCCACAACACCCTGACAGGCCGTTCCTCGATGTGGATGCCCACCCTTATCCATTCTGTGTAGATTCATATCAGAGTTGATTCAAAGAATGCTCTTTCTTTTGATGTCTTCAGATTCTCAGGACTCTTAGTGTGTTATTCCGTTTCACTAAATCATGGAAGAAGGATCAATGTCATTTTCATGTTTTGGGAAACATTTATCAGGCTTTAGATTTAACATCCTTGGTAGAAATGGTTGATTTCTGCTGGCGCTTTTCATTGCAAATGCCAGCAAACAGTACAGTTTTTCATTAGAATTTCATAGTCTTAAGTTAATCATCTATCCTTGATAAAGTAAGTATTTTAAATATACAGACTTAGTGAGTTGTTCTTCATAATGTGCTTGTATAAACTCATACAGAATGTTTCAGCTCTGACTGCCTACTGAAGTTTTATTTAGCTATAATTGTATCAGTCTCATTGAGTTCAATAGGCTGTCTGTTATAACAAATGCAATTTTCAGAAAAAAATGTAATCTGTTGAAGGTTTACAGGTCTTTCTGCAGTTAAATAGTTATCTCTGGCTTTTAGACTTTATTAGAATATAAAAGAAATAATTTATCCAGGGAATAATTTAGTAGAGAAATGTCTATTTTCAGTCTATATATAACTGTACCATATCTCTCATTATCTTCTTTACTATTTGGATCAGTTTTACCCTGTGAAACCTTATTAATATAGATTTACGTCTCCACTTTAGGACCAAGTGAGTTGGGGGTGGTGTGGAGAAGTGACAGAATCTGCATTCTAAATAAGCTCTTCGGGGAGGCTGTGAGATACACTCGAATTTGGGTAGCATGGCCTTTTGTTAATAGGTATATGGAAGTCCTTTGTATAATTTTGTGGGTTTTTTTTAAAATAAACCTATTGCTTTCAACTTCCTATTAATTTTTTCCTGAACCTTTGATAGTCTTGTTTAAAATGATTTGTACCGACTGCCTGGAATACATATTTATTAAGCATCTGAAAGCCATAGTGTTGAGTGAGGTGGGTGATGCACTCGGAGAAACAGATTGCAATCAGATTAAAACTCATTAACTTGTTCATGTTTATAAAATTGCCTCAAGTTATTGTTACCCATAGGCAGCTTAACTTCCATTCCATTTTAACAAATAATGTTTATTAACAGGTATTTTGGAGGGAGTAAAATAAAGTCATTTTATAGGGCTTTGTTATATTTAAAATTGTATCTTAGTGCTGATCAGTATATTAATTATGAAAAAAGAATGAAGAGCCAGGTGGTGATTTTGCTAATACACTTCTTGTAATGCCTTATATATTTGTTAGTATAATTAACGTAAGTTGAAGAGAATAAACCCCTGTTGTGGTTTTTGCTGTTGTTTTCAATTGTGTTCTTTTAAGATGATACTACAAGAATATCATCTACCTGTCAATTTTCTGAATTCTCTTTTCATTAGTGGTAATGAGTTGGGTAAAGCTAATCGTCCCAACAGGTGTTCTTTTATTTCATCTACTGCTTTTGCAATATGATTGCCTTGGGTTTGAGGGGCATTTTTGCCTGTGGATCAAAACTTCTTCTAAAGAAGCTGTCTTCTATAATAATAAAAGCGTAATATGCTAATTAGACCAGACCAGACCAAGCCGTGGCAGGCGGGGGGCTGAGGCAGAGGCAGCTGCTGCAGTGGTGGGGGCTGAGCCCCTTGCATGAATTTCATGCTGGAGCCTCTAGTATATGATAATAATGTTAAATCCATAGCTTAATACTCAATAGCATTTGTACTCTAATCATCTGATATAACTGGCTTTTATAGGGCTTTTGCATGGAAACCATAGGCACATTTTAGGAAAAGCATGCTTTAAAGAGATAGAGAATTGCATAAGTCTATGTAAGTGTGGTTCTTGGTGAAGTTCTCATAGCATTTAGTTCACAAGCCTTCTATGTGAGGCCCAGGTCTACATCTTTAGGACTGACCTCTTTCTGAGACCTAAGTTTCTCTAAGTTTGCTGTCACCTAGACCCCTCAATCTGAATGTCCCACTGGCACCTCAGATGGGTCATGTTGAACACTTTTAACTTTATTTGTAAATTTCATTCCCCCCCCCCCATTTTTATCTTAATGATCGTGTTCTCTCAGTCAACTGGTATTGAGTCAGAAGGTAAATTACTATTTTACATGAAAAGCATTTGATGATTCACAATAACCCTTAGTGATCTTTTTTTTCCCCTTTTTAGTTCTGGTCACAAAAGGAAGCCGCTGCCCAAAACTGTATATAATTTGCTATCAGATCGTGATTTAAAGAAAAAGCTAAAACAGCATGGATTATCTATTCAAGGAAATAAACAACAGCTCATTAAAAGGCACCAAGAATTTGTTCACATGTATAATGCCCAGTGTGATGCTTTGCATCCTAAATCAGGTAAAGCAATAAAACAATGAGTTATGCGTGTCCTGGATAAAGCCGTTTGTGTAGCTCAGGGATTATAACCATAGAAAACACTTTTGAATAGGTACATTTTTGAAAATAGGTAAGACATGCAAATGCATTCCTTCAGAAGGTACCAGATATACTATGATAGCCATTCTCGGTCCCCATTCCCTTCTCAGAAGCAGTTACTGCTGCCAGTGGCTTATGTGTCTTTCCAGAGAGAGTGTGGGGTAGAGTTGATCTAGAGAACCTGGGTTATAGTCCCATCTTTGCAGCTCTAAGACTGTGTGACTTTGGGCAAGTGCCTTAAGTTCCTTATCTCAGTTTTCGTATCCATAAAATAAGGGTTATGACACTACCTACTTCATAGTGTTTTTGAGAGGAATAGATTAAAAAAATGCATATAAAATGCCTAGCATAGTGCCTTAGCAAGTAGTTAGTGTTCAATAAATGTTACCATTATGATTATTATAGGTAAACATATGTCCTTGATCATTATTGTCTTATAAAATTGTTAGTATTTTATAGTCAGACGCCACAGAACATTTTGGTTAATGATGGGTCACAGATAGGACAGTAGTTTCTTAAGATTGTAATGGAGGTGAAAAATTCCTATGGCCTAGTGATGTTGTAGTTGTTGAAATGTCATGTTATGACCTCATAATGTAATGCATTACACAAATACTTACCATTATGTTATAATTGCCTAGTAACATGCACAGGCTTGTAGCGTAAGAGCAATAGGCTATATCATTTAGCCTAGGTGTGCAGCAGACTTTACCATCTAGGTTTGTGTAAGTGCACTCTGTGATATTTGCACAACAAAATCGCCTAATGGCACATTTCTCACAGCGTATCCTTATTAAGCAGTGCATGACTATTTAATATTAAGCCGTACACACTATTTAATCATTTGTTCCTTTCACTTAACCACACACATATTTCAATTAAAAAAAATTAAAGTATACTATGCGAACAGAAAAATACACAAATTATAAGTATATTGTTTGGTGAATTATTATGAAATAAGTTTCACAAAGGGCAAATGTCTTTGTATACTACTCAGATTACCATCAACATCCAGAAGCCCCTGTCCTCCCCTCCCAATTACTGTCACCTTCGTTCTCACAGATGATCACTATCTTGACCACTATATATTTATTTTGCCTGTTTTAGCTTATAATTTATCTTTATAAATGGAATAATAGATAGCTTATATAAATTATTTGAATCTGTATTTGCACACACATGTAAAATATGTGTGTGCAACATTATGTTTATAAGTTTCATTCATGTTTTTGTGTACATTTGTGATTTTGTTGTTGCTGTAGAGTATTCTACTGTACCTCACTATCCATTCAATGGTTGATGGACATTTGGATTTTTCCACTCTTTGGCTCATCAAAATTATGCTGCTATGAATAATCTTTGTGTATCTCTGTATATTCAGGCACACAAATTTTTTGAATATATATACCTACGAATGGAATAGTATGTTTTTGCAGATGTTTAGCTTTTGTGGATACAGCCAAGAACTCAGTGCCAATGTACATTGTCATCAGGAGGATGTGAGAGTTCCAGTTTTTCCACATTCTTAACAACATTAGTATAGTCAATTTTCCATTTTGGCTCTTCTAATGGATCCATTTGAATCTTTCATTATGGTTTTAATTCACATTTCCCTAATGATTTATAATGTTCAGTACATTTTTATATGGTTATTGGCCATCTGGATATCCTCTTTGGTAAAATATCCATTTAGGTCTTAATGGCCAATTTTTCTATGCTGTGGATCTATTTTTTCTTATTTGTGGGAGTACATGAAATTTTCTGGATATACATCTTGCTGGATGTATATATATATATTAAATCTCTTCTTCCATTTCGCTTTTTCATTGTTAATGGTTTCGGTTGAGAAGAAGTTCTTAGTTTCAATATAATCCAATTAGTTGCATTTTTCTTTTTGGTGTATGCTTTTTATATCCTTGCCTACCACAAGATCATGAGGATCTTCTCTTGTTTTCTTCTAAAAGTTTTATTGTTACTGCTTTTACATTTTGACCTACAGTTTATCTGAAATGATTTTAGCATATGTTGTTAATTACAGAGCGAGATTCTTTTGTGTGTGTTTTTTCTGTATAGATAGCCATTTGACACAGCATCATTTATTGAAAAACCATTCTTTCCCCAGTGAATTGTCAGTATGTTTTCGTTGACAATCAGCTAACTATACGTGTGTCTGGACATTGTTTATTGAGTGATTTATTTATCAGCAGTGTACTGTCTTAATTTTAATTTATAATAGATCTTGCTGTCTGGTAATGTACTTCCTCCAGCTTTGCTGTTTATTGAGATTGCCTCAGTTTTTCTAGGCCCTTTGCATTTTCATATAAATTTTAGAAGAAGCTTGCAAATTTCCATCAAGAAAAAACCTGCTTGGGTTGGGATTACATTGAGTCTATAGATCACTTTGGGGAAAGTTGATAGCTATACAGTATCTTCCAATTCATGAATTTAGTTTATCTTCAACCAACCGAGGCACCTGGCCAGGACATTATGTGTGTATTTTAAAAATTGAGGTATAACTTACTTACGTAATTAATCATTTTAAAGTGTATAGTTTAATAAATTATGACAAATGTATATATAGTCATTTAGCCATCACTTCAGTTAAAACTATGCACCCCCAAAAGTTCTTCTGCCTCTTTGCAGTAAATTTCCTCTCCCTTACCCTAGATCCTGGGAAATACTGATTCTTTTATGTCCCTGAAGTTTTGCCTTTTCTAAAATGCCAGATAAATGGCATTAATACAAATGGTACAGCATATCGTTTTTGTATCTGGCTTCTTTCACTCAGCACAGTGCTTTTGAGGTTTGTCCCGGTGTTGCATTTATTGTATGGCTGTATTGCATATTAATAGATGCCTAGTCTGTCTCCAATTTTTGGCTGTTATGAGTAAAGCTGTCATGAACATGGGCTTACAGATTTTTGCATTTCTCTGTGATAAATACCCAGGAGTAGAATTGCTGCGTCATGTGGGTTATATATACTTAAATATATAAGAAATTGCCAGCCTGTTTTTAATGGCTACATCATTTTATCTTCTGTGAGAGGTCCATTAGCTCTTTTCAGCCTTTAACTTGTTTTTAGGACTGAGTGGCAACTTCCAGGCTTTTTACAAGCAGAGCTGGAAACTGGAAGTTCATTTCATTTAAATGAAATCATAAAATAGTTGGCTTTTCTGTGACTGACTTCTTTCACTTAATATATTTTCAAGGTTTTTCCATGGTCAGTACCTCATTTTTTCTTTTTATTGCTGAATAATATTTCATTGTATGGATATGCCACATTTTTTGCCCATTCATCAATTGATTGACATTTGGGATTTTTCCACATTTTGGCTGTTATGACTAATCCTGCTGTGAACATTCTTGTACACGCTTTTATGTGGACATATGTTTATATTTCTCTTGAATACGTACCTAGGAGTGAAATTGCTGGGTCAATTGGTAAAACTCTGAACATTTTGAGGAATTGCCAGTCTGTTTTCCAGTGTGGCCACAACATTTTACATCCCGATAGTAGTGGGTGAGGGTTCCAGTTTCTTTACATCGTTGCTACTACTTGTTATTCCGGTTTCAGCAATGGACTCAAAAATGGCCTTTGTAGATTTTCTTCCCCTCCAGTGCATGATCTGGTTTTGGATCACATACTGCATTCAGTTGTAATATCTTTTCAATCTTTTTCAATTTGGAACAGCCTTTCTTTGTCTTTTTATGACACTGGCATTTTACTAGTAAAAGAATATAGTCTTTGTGTTTTGTTTTTCTCCCTCAAATAAACTGTTTCTCATTTTGACTTTGTCTAATATCTATACTAATAAAAGGGTAATATGCTAATTAGGCCAGACGTCTTCCGGATATCCATTTGGACAAAGCTGCAGCAGCTACGAAGTGGAGGCAGCGCTGCTGTGGGAGTGGGAGTGGAGCCGGTGGTGCTGCCCCTTTCACAGAGGCGGCGCAGGAGAGGCCCGTGCGCGGGCCGTTCCAGTGCCTGGATCCCTTCTGCAGAGGCAGCAGGAGAGGGGGCTGCAGTCTGGGTCTCAGTGCTGCCCCTTCCACAGAGGCAGCGACACAGGCCCGGTCCCAGGGCTGTGCCTCTGCAGAGGCTGGACGGGGTGTGACCTGCTGTGCCTCAACCTCTCACAGCCCCTCCCCCAGCCGGCCTGGCCCCAGATTGCTCCCCACCCACCAGTGGGCAGGGGGCGGGGCCAGTGCTAAGAAGCGAGGGCCCAGGGCCGGCAGCCGCAGAAGCCGGCAGTGGCAGTGGCCAGCAGTGGCAGCAGCAGTGGGATGATGGGGGCAAAGCCTTCCCATGATTGGCCCAGTCACCTCCCACAAAGGGAGGCCAGACTGTGGCTTAGGCCCACTGTCAGTAGGACATCCCCTGAGGGCTCCCAGACTGTGAGAAGGGGCAGGCCGGGCTGAGGGACCTCCCCTCCAATGCACGAATTTTTGTGCACCGGGCCTCTAGTTTTCTTATAATAACATTCAGGTTGCACATTCCTGAATGTTGATGAACTGCTGGCTACTCCTTCCTGTATTTGATTGGTCTCAATACTCTATGAACACAATATAAGTAATGTTCTGTCCTTTTCAGAACATCAGTAACAGCCAGAGATATTCAACATCTTTGTGCCCCTCAATGTGATTGCAGGTTTGATCACCTTGTCAATTTCTCCATTGTATAGTCTCCCCCTTGATACTAATAAGAAGTCTGTATAATAACATTTTAATACCATAAAAATATTCTATATATCATTAAAATATTACCCCAGTATTTAGCATTCATTGGTAATTTTATTTTCTCTGATAGTTGCAAAATGATCATTTTCTAACGTCAGCATTCCTTTCACATTTGCCAGTTGCCACTTGCCATGATTCTGAAAATAAGAGCCCTCTTGTTTTTTTTTCTTAGTCTATAATCAGTGTAGATTCACATATTTATAACTTATGGTCACCCTTATATTGGTTTTATGTTTTTCCATATTTGGCCAGTGGGAGCTTCTTTATTTTATATATATATGCATATATATTATTATATATATAATAAAATCATAATATGCTAATTAGACCAGACATCCTTCCGGACGACCTTCTGGA
>NW_005364521.1:1262515-1282524 GCF_000412655.1 Myotis brandtii | reverse complement strand
ATCAGAGATTTCCCTGAGGACCTTTACTTCTTATTTTTTTGCAAACCAGGATATGTTGCCTTTGCTTCCAGGTGCTTTCAACCTATGGAACTCAGGAATATATTTATACATCAGATTTACCTATATGAAAGAATTCCAGATTTTTTATTTTAATAAATTTTTTTATTCCTCTCTACCCAGCCTTCCCTCTTCCCTCCTCCCTGGCCTGGGCTGAGGATATATAGTCAGATACTGTGTTGATAAGTTCCTTTTTGTCTCCCTTCATTACAGTTATATTACTTATTTGAAATATAGTGGGATTCATTTATTTTACTTTGTTTACAATTTTTGTTATTGCTATTTAGTAACCCTCTTTTCAGTACAAGAAATTAATAACTTAAATGTAACTTTTAAAAGATGTATTTTTACAATGGACCTATGTCTGTCATAAAGGTATTACATATAATAGTAGTTTTGCCAGCTTTTGTTTCAAGAGTGTTCCTAGTTGCTCCATGAAGCATTTTTATGATGGTAACTTTATAATTCTTGTCAGATAATTCCAACATCTAAGTAATCTTTAGTGTTGGCATCTGTTGATTGTCTTTATTCATTTAAGTTGTGATTTTCCTGCTTCTTACTATGACAAATGTTTCTGTTTTATCCTGGACACTTTGAGTATAATGTTATGAGATTCTAGAACCTATTTAAATATTCTGTTATATCAGTTAGTCACCCTGTTTTTAGTTAGCACGCAGATCCTGGCCTACTTTTGTGGGCTGTGGTTCTAATGACAATTTAATTTCCAGAGCTCATGTAGTGTTATTCTGGTCTATATCCTGTCATTGCTACCTGGAGGCCACTCTGAAACCTGATATTCCATACTGTAGTTCAGTTCTCAGACCTTTTGCCATATTCTGGACTTTTAGTCAGGGGTGTGTCCAGGACTTCCTGTGCAGGTTTAAAGAATGCTTTTCTCCAGGTTTTTCTTGGGGCTTTTCCCACCCTTGTGCCTGTTGGTGGTTCTGGGTTGCATGCTTCACCAAAGAATAGTCTCAGATATATAGAAGATAAAAGAAAAATCGGAGACCCCATAGTGGTGTTGTTCCTCAAATTATTAGATCCTTAGTTCATTTTCCTCCTTCCACTTTTCAGAGTTCTCTTATTGTGTTATATTTAGGATGTTTGGTTATACTTAATGGGGGAGAATATGAGAAATGAGAAGGCAGTGAGACTAGTTTAAATCCAGAAGTTCTTGTTTATATATTTTAAATTTCTGTTTTAGGTGCAAACACATTGGAGATTATGTCTGGTTAATTGACCCTCTTCCTATAATTTCCCTCTTTATTCCTGTTAACATTCATTTTTCTGAAGTCTCTTGTGCTTCATGTTAATCTAGCTATTTCAAGTTTTTTTAAATCTGTATTTATATGATATATCTCTTTCCATACTTTATTTTGACTTATCGATGCCTTTTATTTAAAACTAGAGGCCAGGTGCACAAAAATTCATGTACTTGGCGGGGGTGGGGGTGGGGGGAGGTCCCTCAGCCCAGCCTGCACCCTCTTGAAGTCCGGGAGCCCTTGGGGGATGTCCAACTGACAGCTTAGGCCTGCTCCCCATAAGCCACAGTCTGGCCTCCCTCTGTAGGAGGCGACCGGCAGACCAATCGGGAGACAGTGCCAACCGGCGAGTGGCTGGCCCCGCCGCCCCGATTGCCCCTCTGCCACTGCTGGTCGCTGCTGCCCCCTGATCACTGTCCCCTCCCTCTGCCTGCTGCCATCTACCTTGGCTGGCCTACCACCGCCCACTCACTGGCCCCGCCCCCTGCTGACCGGTCATTCCGCTGTTTGGTCATTTTGCATATTAGGCTTTTATTATATAGGATGGGTTCTCTGTTGAAAGCATATAGTGTGGCCTTTCTTTTTTATCTAATCTTCATTCTCTGTCTCTTATTGGTGCTTTTAGGACATTTACATTTAATGTAATTATGATACAGTTGGTTTTAACCTTATCATATTGCCAATTATTTTGCTTGTTTTATATACTTTTTGTTTCTTTTACCCTTTTTTGCTGTCTTTTGGATTGAGTATTTTTATTACATCTTATTTTTACTATTGGCTTATTGTTATTATTTTGTTGTTGTTAATGCTCACCTAAGGATATTTTTTTCATAGATATTTAGAGAGAATGAAAAGGAAGGAGGGGGAAAGATAGAGGGAGGGGAGTAGGGAGAGACCTAATTAACATTGATTATATGTGTTTATTTTAACAGCTGCTGAAATAGTTCAAGAACTTGAAAATATGGAGAAGACTAGGATGCGTCTTGAAGCTAGTAAACTCAGTGAAAGAGTATGTTATGGTCTATTTCAGTATCTGGGTAGAAATAAAGGAAAGTTGAATACTCTACTAAAATTAAAGCAAGCCAGAATGTACTAGAACACATTTTTACTTAATATAATATGATTTACCTGCAGCTCATTTTTTAGCACAAAATTCTGTCATAATTGGCAGTCTTCTAGTACAAAATGCAATCTAGAGTTTATTAATGGTTAATAGTCTTTAGAAAAAGCATATGCCTACATATCAGCCCTTTCTCTGCTCGTTGTATTTGATAAACTATTTAACCTCTGCTTCCCTTACCATCTTCATCTGTAAAATTTCGGGATTGAACTCTATGATCTCTAAGATCCCCTTTTAGCTCTGGCATTCTGCAATTCCATGATTGTCCTGGTTGAGAAATTAAGTAATTATAGGAGTTTATAGACTATCTATTGAGCTTATTGAGGTAACCAAAAACCTAAAATGTTTCACTATTTCCTTCCTCTAGCATCATGGCCCAAAACTTGAGGAAAGGATGTCAAAGAAGAAAATAGT
Source organism: Myotis brandtii (assembly GCF_000412655.1). NCBI lineage: Eukaryota > Metazoa > Chordata > Mammalia > Chiroptera > Vespertilionidae > Myotis > Myotis brandtii. Next base: position 1,279,671 of record NW_005364521.1, on the reverse strand, counting down.
CATGTGTCCTAGACACTGTAGGCAGTGTTTTGGGCTCTTCCAAGTAGACTTTTTTCCCTAGACCATTGATAATGTGTTTGTAGGGGGGAGTGAGCTTATAATCAGTAGTAGGAAACAATGAGATTTGCATTAACTTTATTACTACCTGTGTGCTAACTGTAAGATGGAGACGGTAGTGAGTCATGTAAGTACACTTGATTTTTTAAGTCTCAGATATGAAAAAGCGGAACTATAAATGTAACATTTCTTGTATTTTCCCTATATATTACATTTCTTATAGATTTGGTGAAGTTAGGCTGGAAAAGATAGAAGGCAGACAAGAAAATCTGCCTTATTAATGATCTGCTAAATGTCTCCAGTCTTGTAGTTTAAAGTGTTTTGTAGTTTGTTGTATTAATGAATGTGAAAAAGTTAACTATTTAAAATAGGAAAGTTAATTGATTGTTGTATTAATACTTTATGTATTCTAATGGCATTCATGTTGCATTTTCTACTGATGAGAAATAAGTAATGAGTAAAATATATATTAAGTATGATATTCAAGGGAAATACACAGGAGTTACTTTTCCTAGGTCTATTTGAAGCAAAGATGAGCAAATATTTTACTCTATTTAAACATCCACATTTGAGATTTTAAAGCTTATAGTACTGATTTCTATTTTTGTCATTTAATGAATTTTTAATTAAGATTTTTTTTATTATTTTAGATAATGGTTTTTACGAAGGACCAAACAGAAAAGGAAATAGATGAAATCCACAGTAAATACCGTAAGTTGTATGTTTTCTTTATTTGCAAAGAATTTGGGTTGCAGTTTTTTATCTTAAAGTTTTAAAATAAATTTTTTACATTAATGTTTGGTATACACTTATCTTGTTAATGTTACTTAAGAGACTGAATTTAGTTGTGCTTATTCAGACAGGGACCTTTTTTATAAGTCAGTGCGCCTGCTTTTTGATTTGTGACTAGCATTCTACTTTGAGCTTATCACTAAGCACTTTGCAAATATTAATTAGTTGCTCTCAAAGCATCTTTGTGAGAAGAAAATGGGATTAAAATGGAAGCATTTCTGACTTTCCTGTCCTCAAGCCACTCAATGACAATACTGTAAAGAATTTCAGCACTAATAGCTTGCACATTTGTGCCAAAAAGAGTTTTCATTTTATTAGGTATTAACTTCCTAACTTTATCACTTCCTTTTTCTTAAATGGCCTTTGTATATGTCTTTCCTAGGGCTAGCTCATTACTGTTTTGTCAGTTAGGTATCCTTTGTTTAATTGGTTTGTTTTTAGTTTAAATTTAAATTTAAGTGCTTGGCAAACAGTAGATAGTTAATAAATATTTGTTGAGTGAGTATACCACACATACAATGTTTTGGTTGTGCTAAGAGAATTTTGTCTTCTTTTTTCAGTTCTTTAGTTTTGAAGGGGCAGATTCAGCAGTGGTCTATTTGGGGAGGGAGGATGCAGAAGTACACAGGCACTAGATGTAGATGCGATGGCTTGTGCTGAACAACAAAAGTCATGTCTCTGTTGCTAGAAAGATAAGTATGGTGTGATTTTTTTTTTTAAACCAACTTTTGGGAAGCCAAAGTGATTTTTCTTGAGACAGGAGGTAGACAACCAAATGATCACTGATTTGGCAAAATTAAGGCCTGTAACGATAAGGAAAACAGAAAATTTGCATGAAAAAAAGTAATTTAAATCACTAAAAGAATGGTATCTAACAAATATGCCTCACTAGGAAAGAAGTGGATTAGATGCAGGCAAGACAATATACAAATATCTATTGCCACTATTAAATATCTAAAAAAAGCTTTACTTTACTAAATAGGTCATGTTAAACTAATTGGTTTAGCCCTAAAATACCTCAGTATATACTTAAAAAAACACACCAACCCCCCCCCCCCCCCCCCCCCCCCACAAAACTTTCAGGCTCTTCTAAAGCTTAAGTTCTTACTGTGTAGTCATACATTTTGATTTAGTGTTGGGCTCTAAATATACTATTGATTTCTTTTAAACATTTTAATTAATGTTTTACATGCATGTCGTGTTTTTTAAAAAAATTTGATTTTAAAGAAGGAGGAAGGGAGAGGGAGAAAGAAGAGAGAGAGGAGAGAGAGAGGCAAGAAGGGAGAGGGAGAGAGAGGAGAGAGAGGAGAGAGAAGGGAGAGGTGGAGGGAGCATCCTAGGAGTCTGCAGAAGGTTCACCTTGTGTATTCGTTCAGCATACAAAGTATACTTTTCTGACTGTTACTGAAGAAGGACCTGGACCCGGTGGGTCTGCCCTGGCATGGTCTGGAAATAGGATTCTTCTGAGGTGTTTCAGGAAAAGAATTTTAGGACAGGCACATAGGAGGAATTTAAGTGGCAAGATTTATTAGAGTGAGCGAGGTCGTACATCCTTGGAGAGGCAGAGAGCTGGTTGGCTATAGTAGTGGCCTTGTGGACAGAAGCAAAAGGAGAGTCCTCTGCCACTGCTTGCTGCTCCCCTGGTGGCAAGTCTGGTGGGGATCCTTAGAGTTTAGGAGGAAAGAAGGCAGAAAGTACATGCCTGAAAGAAGGGCATGGGCATGCTCCAAGGAGGGCACTGGGTTTTTGTCTAGCTTCTATATATTTCCTTGAGTTCAGAAAAGAGCAGGCTTTCTTTTTAACTATTCAGTCTTCAGTCTCTCTCCTGACTTTTTCCCAGGCAGTGCCAATGCCCTCCCCCATCCAATCTCATTCCGGATCTTCTGGGATTTTGTGGCCTTATCCTATTAGATCTTTTCCCCAGACTTCCTCAGGCTAGTCCCCTTCCCCTTTATGGTTGCCATTTTGGCTTCTAATGCTCATGCACTCAGTGAAAGGACTCCCCTGATCCCCTTCTTTTTCCCTCCCTGCTCAATCAAGTGAAATGGTGCAGGTTGCTCCTGGGGTGACTGAAACTGTCCTTTTCTAGTTAATCCGGGTTAATCAGATGTCTGGTTCCGTTTGCGCCCTTCCTTTTTGTTAATGTCTAGCAAACTGCCGACTATAACGTGACCACAATAGAATTACATTGGAAATCAGTAACAAAGCCTTCTGGAAAATTGCCAAATATTTGGAAACTAAGCAACACACTTCCAAATAACTTATGGATCAAAGGAAAATTAAAACCAAGAAATTTCAAAATTATTTATTAACTCATTTAAAAATAACAAATCCATTACATATTAACATAATCTGATAGAAAATAATGTTCCCAAAATAAAACAAAAAAATCAAAATGGAATTTTCTACTATCCCAGATAGCATAACAGAGACTGTATTTACTTTCCTTCATTAATAAACTAGAAAACCTGATTAAATGTATGAAGCAATGTTTTTTTTTGATAGATACTGGGGAAAAGTAGTACAGGATTGTGATTCCTGAAGGAAGGAAAACAAAGTGGTGAGCTCTCCAGTTCCAGAGCTTACTGCCTAGAGGCAGTTTTCAGGCATTGGGTAGGAGAACCCCAAAATAATCTAGTGGGTCACTAAGTAGGTAAACCAGAAATGAAAGTTGTGGGAGGCCAAGGTGCTAGAATTTGTGGGACATCTTACCAGAGAGGAGAGAACCTCAGAGAGACGAGAGCTCTATATGATGCATAGAAGATCCTGTTAAGCTTTTGGCTGCCTAGCAATTTGCACATGAATGAGAGGAAAGTGCCTGAGACTAGGGAAAGGGTACTTGAAAGGATCAGCTCCAGAACAATTTCTGGAGCTCACATAGGGCCTGAAACAATTTGAATCCATCACAAGCCCTAGTACAAAAAACCCCCCCAAAAACCTCAAAATATATGGGGACCTCAGACAGAATCCTCAGAAAGTTTTTATTACTTTAGTAGCTGGGCTAATCTAATCTACCTTAGGGCCAGATAATAAATATTTTAGGCTTTGCAGGCTATATATGGTTTTTGTCAAATGTTCTATTTGTTAACACATCTTTATAAAAATGTAAAAAGCATTCTTAGCTAGAGAGCCATACAAAAATATGCCATAGGTTGGATTTGGCCTCTGGGCTGTTATTCGTTGACTTCTTTACACAAAGGTTGTACTAATTTTCTCTAATGAAAAGATTTTTTTAAAAATAGAATTTACGTTTTAGAGTAAAATGTAATATTGAGGGGAAAATGCAACGAGTTCCTATATCTCCCTGATTTACAGATGCACCATCTCTCCTGCCATCAACATCTCTCACCAGAGTGGTATACTGACATGTCATTATCACAAAGTGCATAGTTTACATTAGGGTTCACTCTTGGTGGTATATATTGTATGGGTTTTAACAAATATATAATGACATATATCTACCAGTATCTTATACAGAATACTCACTGTGCTTTATTTATTGATCCCTCCTTTCTTCCTAGTCCCTGACAACCACTTATCTTTTCACTGTCTTTATAGTTTTTTCCAGAATGTCATGTAATTGGAATTATACAGTATACTAGAGTCTCGGTGCACGAAATTCGTGCACGGGGAGGGGGGAGTCACACCTTAGCCCGGCCTGCAACGACGCCTGCGTCCCTCGCCCCAACCTCTGGCCTGAGGCCCCTCCCTTCCCTCCGCGTGGCCGGGGCGCGGACGCTGGGCTCGTGTTGCCAGGGTGACACCGCCAGCGACCTGCCCTGGCCACTATGGGCGCTGCCATCTTTGTCATGGAGTGATGGTTAATTTACATATTACTCTTTTATTAGATAGGATGGTGGCCTTTTCAGGTTGTCTTCTTTCTCAGTAATGTGCATTTCAGGTTCCTCTGTGTCTTTTCCTGACTTGATAGCTCATTTCTTTTTAGCCTTGAACAATATTTCATTTTCTGGATGTACTATAGTTTATTTATTATTTATCAATTTACCTAATACTATAGTTTATCAACTTCCCTACTGCTTCTTTTGGCAATTATTTAAAAAGTTCCTTTACGTTCTTGTGCAGCTTTTTGTGTCAACATAAGTTTCAACATATTTGGATAAATACTAACGCATGTGAGTGCTAGATCATAAGGTATCTTTAGTTTTGTAAGAAATTATCTTTTTAAATCTCTACCATTTTGCATTCCCATCAGCAAAGAATAAGAGTTACTGTTGCTTCTTATCCTCACCTGCATATGTGTTGTTAGTTATTTGGATTTTTGCCATTCTAATAGTTGTTGTGTGTTTTTTTTTTAATGTACAATTATCTAATGACATATAATGTTAAGCATTTTTTCATATGGTTATTTGCCATCTGTATATCTTTTTCCAGGAAGTGTGTGTTCAGATCTTCGGCCCATTTTTTTAATTGGGTCATTCATTTTCTTCTTGACTTTTGGAAGTTCTTTGTATATTTTGGATAACAGTCCTTTATCAGATATGACTTTTGCAAATATTTTCTCCTGGTCTGTGGGTTGTCTTCTCATTATCTTCATAATCTGCCCTATTAAAAATTGAAAGCAAGCCTTGGAATGATTCAGTTGATTCTAAGTAGCTTGATATTCTTCAGAACAAAATATAATACAGTTTAAGGATAGAACAAAATCTAGCAACCAAGAGAATAAAATTAATAGTATTTAGTATCCTTTGAAATTACCAGGAATTCAAAGAAGCAGAAAAATAAGATTCATAGAAAGGAGAAATTTTAATTAATAGAACCAAACCCAGGAATGACAGATGATGAGACTAGTAGACAGAAAGGTTAAAACAGCATGTATAAATATGTTCCATATATCAAGAAGGAAGAATTAAGTAGGGTCCTGCTGAGGTGAGAAACGGATGATATAAAAAAAACTTAAATGGAATTCATTTTATGATAAACATACCTGAATTGAAATATACACTGGATGAAGTAAAAACAGATTAAGATCTATATAAAACTGAATGAAAATACTTTGTATCAATGTGGAATGCAGCTAAAGCAGTGCTTAGAGGGAAATGTATAACATTAAATACTTGTATTAGAAAAGAGAAGAGGTTTTAAATTAGTTATCTATGATTTCACCTTAAGAAACTAGGAAAAGAAGAGCAGATTCCACTCAAAGTAAACAGAGGGCTGTTAATATTAAAGGAAAGAGCAGAAACCAATAAAAGTGAAGACAGAAAAATGATTGAGAAAGTCCGTGAAACCAAAAGCTGGTTCTTTGTAAAGCTTAATAAAATTAAAAAACCTCTAGCAAGCCTATTCAGGACAAAAACAGAAAATAGAAATTACCAATACCATATAATAAAGAGGTAATATGCAAATTGACTATCACACCCTCGCACAAGATGGCCACCCCCATGTGGTCACAAGATGGCCGCCTCAAGATGGCCAGCAGGGGAGGGCAGTTGGGAGCAATCAGGCTGGCAGGGGGCAATTGGGCTGGCAGGGGAGGGCAGTTGGGGGCGATCGGGCAGGCAGGGGAGCAGTTAGCCGTCAATTAGGCTGGCCGGGGAGTGGTTAGCAGTAGTTCTCAACCTCTGGCCCTTTAAATACAGTTCCTCATGTTGTGACCCAACCATAAAATTGTTTTCATTGCTACTTCATAACTGTAATGTTGCTACTGTTATGAATCGTAATGTAAATATCTGATATGCAGGATGGTCTTAGGTGACCCCTGTGAAAAGGTCGTTCGACCGCCAAAGGGGTCTCGACCCACAGGTTGAGAACCGCTGGGTTAGGGGGTGATCAGGCTGGCAGGCAGAAGCGGTTAGGGGCAATCAGGCAGACAGGCAGGCAAGTGGTTGGGAGCCAGCAGTCCTGGATTGTGAGAGAGATGTCCGACTGCCAGTTTAAGCCCGATCACTGGAGGATATTTTCTCCACTGATTTTTTAGAGCAGTGGTTCCCAAACTTATTTGGCCTACCGCCCCCTTTCCAGAAAAAATATTACTCAGCCCCTGGAAATTAATTTTTTTTAAAATTTTAATAGCAGTTACTCATCGCCCCCAAATGCACCTGTGGCCATCACCGCCCCCCTGGATCGCTGCAGCACCTACCAGGGGGCGGTAGCGCCCACTTTGGGAATCACTGTTTTAGAGAATGTGGAAAGGAGGATGGGGAAGAGAAGGGGGGAGGAAGAGAGAGAAACATCGATTGGTTGCCTCCTACACAGGAATTGAACCCTTGACCCTTTAATACATGGACTGATGCTCTACCACTGAACCACACAGGCCAGGACTATACAAAGAACTCTTACAGCCCTAGCTGGTTTGGATCAGTGGATTGAGCGTTGGCTTGCAGACTGAAGGATCCCGGGTTTGATTCTGGTCAGGGGCACATGCCTGGGTTGTGGGTTCCGTCCCCACTGGGGGGCATGTAGAAAGCAGCTGATCAATGATTCTCTCTCATTATTGATGTTTCTCTCTCTCGCTCTCTCTCCTTTCCTCTCTGAAATCAATAAAAATATATTTTTTAAAAAGGACTCTTACAATTTAATAATAAGGCATATGCTATATTTTTAAAAAGGGCAAAGATTTAAACATATTCTTCAGCGAAGGAGATATTCAGACACCAAATAACCACATAAGACGATATGGTTAGTTTTACTAGTCATTACTTTTTAGGAAAATATAAATTAAAATGACAATGAAATAATGCTATAATACTACACACTTATTTTAATTGAAAAAACACAAAAGGACAATACTAAGTGCTAACAGGATGTATAGCAAATGGAACTCTTATACATTGCTGGTGATAATGCAAAATGATACATTCACTTAGGTAAACAGTTAGTTTGTTATAAAGTCAAGCATACACCTACCATACATTCTATTTCTATCTATTTACCCAAGACAAATGAAAGCATATGTCTACACAGATTTTTACAATCAGATTTATTGAGATATAATTTACAAAAAAATTTATCAGTTGTAAATGAACAGTTTGAGTGGTATAGACAAATGTTATAGCAGTTTATTCATATTATCCTAAAATGAAAACAACCTACATATTCATAAACACTGTGATACATCCATATAAAAGAATTAACTCCTTATACATGGATGTATCTCAGAAACATTATGCTAAGAGAAAACCAAATTAAAATGGAAAATATTGTATGATTCCACTTATATAAAGTCTAGAAAAGGCAAAAATATAGAACAGAGACCAGATTGGTACTGCCAGGGGCTGTGGGTGGAGAAAAAAGGAAGGGGGACTGATTACAAAGGATCATGAAGAACTCTTGGGTGATTTAAATCTTTGGTTTCATGATTGTATTGGTAGTTACATGACCATACATTTTTTTAAAAAAACATCAGTGTTTACTTAAAATTGATTAATTTTTGTGTAAATTATTTCTCAAGTCTGATTTTAAAAATTTATTGAGAAGAATGGCATTCTTTTCTATTTTTGCAGATCTCCTTAATGTCTTGCTTAATAAAAGATATCTCAATTCTCTTTTTTAAAAAAATATATTTTATTGATTTTTTTCCAGAGAGGAAGGGAGAGGGATAGAGAGTTAGAAACATCGATGAGAGAGAAACATCAATCAGCTGCCTCCTGCACACCCCCTATTGGGGATATGCCCGCAACCAAGGTACATGCCCTTGACCGGAATCGAACCTGGGACCCTTCAGTCCACAGGCCAACGCTCTATCCACTGAGCCAAACCGGTTAGGGTGCTATCTCAATTCTTATACTAGCTTCTGCACTTAAACTGTCGCCCTGTGTTATTTCTCTGAAAGTATATGAAAAATATCCAGTCTGTGAGAAAGGTTATTGAAAAGAGGAAGAGTGTTTCAATAAATGTTTTAGACAATTGTAGATATTCTTTGATACTACACTAAAATATGGCAGTGTTATTTTAGAAAGGTTAATTACAATAGAATTTGAAATTATATTAATGAAGGTTTTGTACTTTAATTACATTAAAATCCTCTGTCAGGCACTTTGAATGGACCTTTTATCTGTGAATTTATAACATCATTTGTTGGTTATTTGGAAAATATTGGTTTATTGAGGTCCAAATGTTTGCATATTTCATTTATCCTATCTAATAAAGAGGGAATATGCAAATTGACCATCACTCAGCCACAAAGATGGAGGTGCCCATAGCCACAAGATGGCAGTGCCCAGTCCCCTCAGCCCCGCCGGAGTTCTCTAGTACTTTCAGCCCCGGGGGGGGGGGGGGGGGGGTTTGCAGGCACGCAGTGTGCCTGGACCTGCCCTCAGCCCCCAGCCATCCAGAGCTGGCCCGAGGCGCAGGCAAGCTTCGGATGTCGGCTGCCCAGCTGCCTAGGGCCGGCCTGAGGAGCAGGCAGGCCTTGGATGGCGGCTGCCCAGCCAACGCCCGAGGTGCAGGCAAGCCTCGGATGGCGGCTGCCCAGCCGCCTAGGGCCACCCAAGGTTCAGGTAACCAGGGATGGCTGAGGCTTGCGCTGCCTGCAGTGGCAGCAGCAGAGGTGTGATGGGGGTGTTGCCTTCCCCTGATTGCCAGGTCGCCTCCCGTCCCTGAGGGCTCCCGGACTGTGAGAGGTGACAGGCTGGACTGAGGGCCCCCCCGTCCAGTGCATGAATTTTCATGCACTGGGCCTCTAGTATATTATAATACTAAAAAATAGCATTCCTTGCCCAGCCGGTGTAGCTCATTGGTTGAGTGTTGACCTGTGCACCAAAAAGTTGCTGCTTCATTCCCAGTCAGGACACATGCCTGGGAATCCCCTTAATCCCCTGTGAGGGGTGTGCAGGATGCAGCCAATCAATGTTATCTCTCATCGATGTTTCTCTCTCTCTTTCCCTTTCTCTCTGTAAAAAATTAATTAAAAACATATTTTAAAACATAGCATTCCTTAATATCACTACCCATCTCATCAGGAAAGTATTGGTTAGCTGGCAAGCTCACAGTGGTGGATGCAGCAGTATCTCAGTAGTGTCAGTGGAGAGGGGGTGAGTGTGTCCAATCTTGGAAGAGCTTGGTTTTGGTCTTGTACACCCCTGGGTTTACAGGCAGAACCAGAAACATCTGGCTGTAAAAACTGTTCTAAAAAAGAGTAATTAAGGTGGTCAGAGAGTGAAGGGCTTGACTTGGCACTAGAAAGATTATGGTATTTCAACTTGAAGAGGCAGAAAGGGTGGTATGATTCAGGTATTAAAAATCTTGAAGAATATGATTTGGTTGAATGTGGGCTTATTCATCAGTTCCCACAACTATTTGAGCCACTTAAGACTTTTAAGAGGTAAATGCAGGGCATCTAACCAGCAGAATGGAGATTTTAAACTCTATAAAGTACTCCTTGCCAAATGGCAGAACTTCTAAAATGAGGTGAAGGATGAGTTTGAACAGGCTTATTAGTCACTAGAGGTCCAGTGCATGAAATTCACGCACTCGGCGGGGAGGGGTTCCCCTCAGCCCAGCCTGTGCCCTCTTGCAGTCCAGGAGCCCTCAGGGGATGTCTAACTGACAGCTTAGGCCCCCTCAGCAGTCAGACATCGTTAGCGCTGCCACGGAGGCAGGAGGCTCCTACCACCACCACTGTGCTCACCAGCTGTGAGCCCAGCTTCTGGCTGAGCAGTGCTCCCCCTGTGGGAGCGCACTGATCACCAGGGGCTCCTGCGTACGGAGGCAGGAGGCTCCTACCACCACCACTGTGCTCACCAGCTGTGAGCCCAGCTTCTGGCTGAGCAGTGCTCCCCCTGTGGGAGCGCACTGATCACCAGGGGCAGCTCCTGCGTTGAGCATCTGCCCTCTGGTGGTCAGTGCGCATCATAGTGACTAGTCGTTCTGCCATTAGGTCAATTTGCATATTAGCCTTTTACAATATAGGATAGTCTCTTGGCATTTTTCTTTTTTTCCTTTTTTGATTAAAGTATAGTTGACATACAATATTATATTAGTTTCAAATGTAGAACCTAGTGATTCAACATTTATATATCTTATGAAATTGTTTTTTGAGCAGTGATTATTGGACTTCTTGGGCCAAAGCCAGAGCAGTGGCTGCCATTTACTTTTTGGTTTCCAGCCCTGGTGTAGGAGTAATTAGATTTAAAAAAGAAAATCTTTTTTAATCCTGGGATTTTATTGCTCAGAAGATAAAGTCATTAAGCCTCCTTGGCTGTTAATGAGATTACTTTAGTAAGTTTCTTGTGTAACTTAAGTTCTTAAACCCACAATCCACAGGTACACAATGGAGTGGCCTTACTAGGAAAACGGCCTACACCTGTTCTAAATAAATTCCAGAAACCCCATGGTGCTGTTGCCTTAACAGAAACTACTATGGTGTGAGCCCATTTATATTTTTTATTCTGGGGAGGTGAAGCAGTACAAAATAATTATCCTTAAATGCATAGAGTTAAATAGGACTTGAAAGATCACTTAGCTTGTAATCTTAGGATCTCACTTCTTTCCAAAAAGCTAATTTTCCAGTAACCTTATGGCAAACTTTTATTTCTTTTGCTGAAATTTTAACCAGTATCTTACTTAAAATTTACCAGACACTTTATAACCCAGCACCTTGGTTTAGTGGGAGTTTTCATACAGATACCATACACATAAACATATTAAAATTAGGAGCAATCTCTCCCTAGTGGCTAAAGACCAGTACACTTATTGATCAGGAATCCTATGTAATAAAGAGGGAATATGCAAATTGACCCTCACTCCATCACATCACAAGATGGGTGCACCCACCACAGAGGCAGGGTTCCCATAACACAAGATAGCTGCACCCACTGCAGAGGTGGGGGTTCCTGTAACGAGTGACCAGCGGGGACCTGAGGCTGTGTCCCCCGCCTGGTGGGGCTTGACGGGAAACCTCAGGCCGCACCCCCCACCCCGGGCTGGGGGACCTGAGGCTGCACCCCCCACCCTGGCGCTGGGCCAAGGGACCTGAGGCCATGCCCCCTACCTGGCAGGGCTTGATGGGGGACCTCAAGCTGCACCCCCCGCCTGACAGGGCGCTGGGCCAGGGGTCCTGAGGCTGTGCCCCCCTACCCAGCGGGGCTTGACGGGGGACCTGAGGTTATGCCCCCACCCAGCAGGGCTTGAGGGGAGCCCTGAGGCTGTGCCCCCTGCCCAGGGCCGGGCCGGGGGTTTTGAGGCTGCGCCTCCCGACCCGGCAGGGCTTGACAGGGGGCCTGAGGTTGTGCCCCCCACCCAGCAGGGCTTGACGGAGGCCCTGAGGCTGTGCACCCCCGCCTGGCTTGGCTTGACGGGGGTGGGGCTGGCTGGGTCTGGATCTCACCTAATGGGTGTGGGGCTGGCCGGATCTGGGTCTCGCGTGATTTCGAGGTGCATGTGAGTGGTCAGGGACTTGACTCTGGGTTCTGCGGTGTGCCCCAGACTCTGACAGGAGAAAGATTTTCATAAACATTTTACTAATTTTCTTTCATCTGACACTTCTATTATAGAGAAAGGGCAAATAGCAATATTAAAATATTTCCTCTAATTAATTCCCTTTTAATGTGCATGAATTTCGGGCACTGGGCCAGTAGTATTAAAATAAATGTGCAAATGGAGGTAAACCTGGCTCCTTCCACAGTGTGGGAGGGAAGTCATTTGAGCCTTCCTCAACCAGGATTTTGCTTGTGTAGACAAGAATTTTCCATTGTCATCATTAACCTACATTTACAGAGCTGTAGCATAGCTCAAAGGCAGTGAATGGCTGGAATCCGGGAAGGGTAGCCCTAGAAAATGCATAGTTTCCCCTACACCCAGGTATTCTTAGTATTGTGCTTTAGGGAAAATATAGGTTACTTTATGAAACAGTTTCAAGACTTTGTTTTAAAAGAATCATTTGCAGTATGCTTATTTCTAAAATGTATTTTTTCAGGATTTATGACATTTTGAATCATGGCTTTAGTGTTTACAGATGCTAGATAAGTAAAGTGCAACCTCAGCTATTTGAGCCACGGTTCAGGTCACAAATAGACGTCCTCAAGTCATGCTGTAACAATGGCTGGCTACTCTTTATTGAGTAAATTAATGCATATTACTAGAGGTCAGGCTTAAATTATTTTCAGAGATGTTACAAGGTAGATTGATGGAGGAAATGGCTTAGATTGCTAAAGGGGTTCTCATAGGAAATATGCAAGTAGTGTAAAGGGGAAAAGAAGGGACTTGAAATGGATATTTTTTGTTTTTATAACCCAACTTTCCTAGAGGCTTCTGGTTTTATATTTAATTAATATTCATCTTAGTATTCTTTTGTGTCTTTGAAATTAGAATGGTGTCTTAGAAATTAGCATGTGTCTTTTGGATATATTTAAGGTAGCATGTCTTGGCCGGTGTGTGTCAGTAGTTAGAGCATCAGCCCATGGACCTAAGGGTCATGGATTCAATTCCTGGTCAAGGGCATGTACCTGGGTTGCAGGTTTGATCACTGACCCCAGTCAGGGCTAGTGTGGGACGCAACCAATCAATGTTTCTCTCTACTCCCCGCTTCCTTCCTCCAATGCACTCTTTAAAAATCAAAGGGAAAAATATCCTCCAGTGAGGATGAACAACAACAGAAAAGAAAGCAGTATCTTTCATGTTCTATCAAAACCCTTTCTGGAGTATGGGGTTTGGGAAGAAACCTACAGTAACGAACTAGGACCGCCATGTTTCCATGTTTGTTGCTGAGGAGGGGAGGAAATAGATAGGAAAGGCTTCCACAGTCTCCCAGCACCTTGTATCCTTGTGCTTTCCAGCTTTTTCATTTATTGCAAGTGATTCCCAAGGGTGCTGTTCTTGAGCGAGCATGTACACTTCTTGATGGTTATAGATGTATAACTTTTATAGTCTTAGCTTTACTGAGAAAATCTTTTTAATTGCAGGTAAAAAACATCAGAATGAATTTCAGCTTCTGGTGGATCAGGCCAAAAAAGGATACAAGAAAACTGTTGAAATGTCAGAAAAGGATACAAGAAAACTGTTGAAATGTCAAAAAGAAGATGAATCTACAAAAATGCTGTTCCCTGTATGCCTGGGTAAATGACTTTAATTAAAAACAGAAATAATGTTGAGTTTCACTATTCATTTTAATATAAAAAGAAAATTAAAACAAAGAAATTTACTTTGTACTTAATAGATATTTGAAATGGGAAAAGGTGTTTTTAGACTTAAAGCAGTTGTTGAATATCAACTAGGTTTATAAATCTGGGAAAAATGACTGGGAGGATGTCCTGAGATACAGTTTCTAAAAGCTTCCTTTGCCCTGGCTGGTGTTCTCAGTGGTTAGAGCATTGGCCTGTGCACTGACGGGTCTTGGGTTTGATTCCTGGTCAAGGGCACGTACCTAGGTTGCAGATTCGATCCCTAGCTCTGGTCCTGGTGAGTCGGGAGAGGCAACCAAGTAATGTGTCTCTCTCAAATCGATGTTTTTCTCTTTCCCCTCCACCCTCCCTCCCTCCACTCTCTAAATATGGTTATTGGCCTTTTGTCTGTTAAAGTTCTTTGCCCATTTTTTTAATTGGGTTGTTTGGTGTGGGTTTTTTTTCTCGTTCTTGAGTTTTAGGAGTTCTTTATACTGGATATTAATGCTTTATTATATATGTGATTTGCAAAAGCATTGCATGGTAGTCTTTTTTTAAATATATTTTTATTGATATCAGAGAGGAAGAGAGAGGGAGAGAGAGAGAAACATCAGTGATGAGAGAGAATCATTGATTGGCTGCCTCCTGCACACCCCCTACTGGGGATCGAGCCCGCAATCCAGGCATGTGCCCTTGACTGGAATCAAACCCAGGACCCTTGAGTCCACAGGCCAACGCTCTATCCACTGAGCCAAACCAGCTAGGGCGCATGGTAGTCTTTTTGCTTTCTTAATATTGTCTTTTGATGCATCTAGGCACTTGATTTTGAAGAAATTCAATTTATCAAATTTTTTTGCTGCCTATACTTTTGGTGTTCTATCCATGAAGCTGTTGTCAAGTCAGTGTCATGAAGATTTTCCTTTATGTTTTTTCCTAAGAGTTTTATAGTTTTAGCTTTTACATTTAGGTTTTGATCCATTTTGAGTTAATTTCTAAGTATGGTGTAAGGTAAGGGTTCAACTCATTCTTTCAGATGTAGATAATTCAGTTTTCTGAGCACCATTTGTTAAAAAGACTGTCCTTTTCCCATTGAATACTCTTGACATCCTTGTTGAAAATCAGTTGATCATACACGTGAGGGTTTATTTCTGTAATCTCTATTCTATTGGTCTATATGTCTATCATTATGCCGGTAGTATACTTTTTAATTATTGTAGCTTTGTAACAAATTTTGAAATTGATATGAGTCCTACAGCTTTCTTCTTCCTTTTCAAGGTTATTCTGAGTCTCTTGAGATTCCATGTGAATTTTAGGATGGATTTTTCTGTTTGTAAAAAGTGCTATAGGGTTTGCATTGAATCTAGAGATTGCTTTAGTTAGTTTTGACTGCTGGGGTCCAACCCCAGTGGGTCCAGGGGTCCCCAAAGGTGTGGACGGAGTCGGCGAAGAAGGAATGACACGGAGACAGCCTTCAGTTGATCAGCAGCCTAGTCAGGACCTCTAGCCAGGATCTCCAGCCAAAGTTCTGGTCGGAGTTCTGGTTAGGAACTGATCAGGATCTGATGTTTATTGTCTTGTTACATCTATATTTATACCAGCCGATTTTAATCCTGTCAATTTCTATTACAAAGGTTAGGGCGTTTCTTATCTCCATTCCAGGGAGTAAAGATTATGTAGCTTAACTACCCGCCTGGCACTTAGTTAAGGGGTTGTATCCCCTCCCTAACCTCGGGGAAAAATCCCCACCTGGGGAAACAACCTTTCTCGGAGAGGTGACCTTGGTTAAAACACATGGCACTAAGGAGAGCAAACATATTAAGAACAATATGCTATATATGCCAGGTCCCTTGAAACATATGCTGTGCAGATGTTTCTTTCCTGCAGCGACTGTGTCAAGCAGCAAGGATGGACCGGCTTCCAGCAAATTCCCCCTTTTTTGTTTTTTAAATGATAGCGCGTGTAAATCAGTGGCCACCTCTCAGATTGGGCTGTTTAAGACTCGGAAGAACACTGGCAAGCAATGACAATAAGCATAGCTATAAACATAGTGGACGGATTGCACAAAGAGCCTTGTTCCTGTAGAAGGTTGCTGGCCTCTTCAGTCAAGGGATTTCAGCTGTCCTCAAGTCAGTGGTTTGGTTGTCCTTGTTGGTCTGGCTAGCGGGCGGCATCACTGGCGATGGGCTTTCCGAAGCGTCAGCGAGTTGAAGGGCTGCATCAAAGGGTCCATCAGGGCCGTGCTTGATGGTGGTGTCGGTGTCTGAGGAGTAAGCTGTGCCCTCTGGGTCAGCTGATATGGAAGATGGAGGGTAATAGAGAGAAAAAGAACTACAAGGCATGGAAGTGTTTAGAAAAAAGAAGGAGAAGAAAGGGAAGAAGGCAGCATCCTGACACAGCCCTTTCCTTCAGCTGCCCCTTTCCCTGTGGTCCAAGGTAGAAATGGGAAACAAGTCCTGTTGCAGTGAGAGGGCAGCTGCTGTCAGCCAGTCTCTGTCTTTACCTGGGTCCCGATCTGAGCTGGGCCAAGTCTCTTTCTGTTATCTGGGTCCCGATCTGAGCTGGGCGTGGGAAGCGGGAAGCAGCCATGGGGGCAGGAGACCTCCCTCAGAAGGGGCGAGTGTTCAAGCCCCTGCATAGTTGGGGGGGTGAGGATCTGTGCCCCACCTCTGTTGACCCCCAAGTTCTCTCCTGCCGGCCCCTCTGCGACTGTGCCTGTCTTAGGTCGTTCCTCCCTGAGGAATCTTACCCGTCTTTGACTAACCAGCCATCCTCCGGGGCCAAGCAAGGTGATGTGAGGTTCAGTTCTGTCTCCTTGGTAGACTATGCCCCCGTGGCCTCCACGCCCAGCAACTGCCTTGGGATCCCCTCGCCTGCTGGCAGGGCCCCGGCATTGATCACATATCTTGGGGAACCCAGGTTTCTTCTCCAGGGAGGGCCCAGCTCACACCATTGGGCGAGAGACAGATCCATGGTACCAGCCACCATCAGGCTTTAACTTCAGTATGAACAGAGAGCTCAGGCAACAGCTATGGGCAATTGGATTGTAAGAAGAGGGTCGTCAAATACAGGACAAAGGAGAGTCCCAGGACAGGGCTTTCTCAGCCAAGGATGTCAGGCTCTTGGCACAAGACAACTTCATGTATGGGGCATATACCAGACACCCCCTAGTCACGATAGAAAAGGGAGGTGCCCTTCCTGGAACAGTAGGGTAGGGAGATTCTAGAAAAGGCTGTGTTCAGGAAAGAAGGA
>NW_005364521.1:1250655-1260527 GCF_000412655.1 Myotis brandtii | reverse complement strand
TAACCAGAACTTGGCCAGAGTTCGTGGCTGGAGATCCTGGCTAGGCTGCTGATCAACTGAAGGCTGTCTCCGTGTCATTCCTTCTTCGCCGACTCTGTCCACACCTTTGGGGACCCCTGGACCTGCTGGGGTTGGACCCCAACATTTGACATCTTAACAATGCTGTCTTTCAATCATGAATGCAGGATAATCTTTCATTTATGTATCTCTTCTTAATTTCTTTCAACAATGTTTTGTGTTTTCAGTATGCAAGTTTTTTACCTTCTTAGTTAGATTTATTTGTATTTTATTTGTCCTAAATTCTGGTGTCATTTGTAGGTTGCTGCCTGAGTATGTACCTCATGGTCTTTGTGAACAGCTTGGATTTGTTCATGTGGTTGTTAAAGGATAGTCTTAGAAAGTACTTGAGCTCCTGAGAAAACCTGGCTTATTATCTCAGATTTGGAGAACAGTTTTGTTTATTGGTTGAATCTCTTGAAAATGATTGATTGCTTGTACTCAGGGGTTATGTATTATACAGGGTGGGGCAAAAGTAGGTTTACAGTAAGTATGCAAAAATTTATTCTTGTATTATTTCTTCACTATATTATTCTTCATATGAACAACTGTAAACCTACTTTGCCCTACCCGTATGTGTATTGCACATAAATACTGCTCTCTCTGGGGTTCACAGAGGAGTGCTACTGGTAGGTTGCTATGCATGAATGCGCAGGTCTGAGCGAGGTGGGGAGTGAGAGAGAGAGGAAGACAGAATCACAGACTGACTGAAAGGCTGCGCTTTGTATGGCATCACACAGCTGCATGTACTGTGTGATTTTCGCTCTTTAGAATAAACTTGCTCATTGCCGCGCCAGTATAAGTTTAAAAAGATGTGTGTTCTGTCAAGTAAAATCTTCATTTATTGTGTTGCGTGTCTTTGGGGAAGTTGGATGTTGGAGCTTCATATTTTGGGGCTCTAATTTGAAGTCCTCTTTGGACATCTATGGACAGATATGAAGGATAACTGACTTTCAACGCCCACAAATTGTTGTATGATGTTTGTCCTCAAGAGGGAATTTGTCTAATAGAAGCTTATTAAACAGGGGAAGAAGTAAGAGGAGATTGTAACACAGGTGCAAAAATAAAAGAGTTTTAAGTTGAATAGGATTCTGTTCCCTGGTTTGCCAATGTGATTGCATTCTCCTGGCCAGTTGAGTGACATGATTATCTGGGTTACTGGGTGATTGATTCCTCTTAACATGATCTTGGGTATCTCTTTTCAAGGGGTTGTCCTCATTAGCTTCTTGCTTCCTTTTCCCAGATAAACATTAGAGGGTGATGATTAGACTTATTGAAGGTCAGGCAACATCAGGAGCTTAGTTTTAGAAACTGTACTCTTGTGACATATGATGTTCTCTAGTATAACAAAAACTTATATAATTATTTATGGAAAAATCCTGACTGTATGGACTTTGAAAGGTTATGAGGGTTTTTTGGGGAAGAATTTATCTTACTCTTTTTCCATAATTTTTCTCCTTTCAATAAAACCTTGGCAGTTCTTTTTGTGTCCTTTGTGAAAGGCCACTTGCCCCTAAAGCACACTGGAAGAGTGATGTGCGAACACGCTGCTCTCTGTGAAACTCATGAGAGGGGGCACTATACTGCTAGCACGCACAGCTTGCACTTAAAGTGTAGTACTGCCTCGGGTCCTGAGTCTAAAAGGGCACAATTGAAATCCCAGCGGAGTTCTGAAATAGGCTGTGAGGGAGAGTCCTCAGCACTGGAGAATTCTTCACTGGTATTATTTTCTGCACTCACATTTGTAGATATTTGGTTACGTGTATACCTTCTTGTGACATTTTTGCAAACCTTGTGTCTCTATCTGCAATAAGAGACCTCAGAAATTGAGATTATGACAAGGGGTGCAGAGAAATGAGACAAAATATTTTTGTTTGATCCAAAGGTATTGGATCAAACAAAAATATTGGATATGTCTGATTAGTTGTTCTTTTCCATGGTGAATATTAGATTCATTGTAACAGATTTAGTTAAATGTCCAGATAGATTCCCTACCCTATAGTAGTCAGTGACAAATATTGTGATTGTTTTATTACTTGAATCTTTAATCCTTTTCTGTTATGCTTCTTAAGTTTATCAGTGTTTTCTGGTCTGTAAATATGCTGGAATTCTTTAGTAATACTGTAAATAGAAGCTGCATTAGAATACAAGGTTCTCCCCACTCCTGGTTCAAGTTTTGTTTTTAAATTAATTAATTTGGTAATACATGGTGTGGACAATATAATTAGATGGCTCCATTGTAGTGTAGATTCTGATTCTCTGGCTGTCACTAGAGTTTTGGAATCAATGTTAAATAAACTTCTATTTTGCTAAGTACAAATAACATTAAGTTTGTGGGAATAATAACTATGCAGAGGTTGTAGATTTTAAGGTACTCTTAACTGTTTCCTTTTTTCATTTTAGAACAGGAAGATAATAACATGAAATTACCAGATATACCCTCAGTAATAAACCACTTCCCTCAGCCAAAGCAGGACTCCCCAGGGATATGCGAGCCCGATGGACCTGATGATTCTTCCAGCTGTACTGATATTCAAGAAGACGCTCTTTCTTCATCCGAATCAGATTCATTCAATAGGTAAGAAACTCATAGTCGTTATTTTAACTGTCTTATTTCCTGTGCATGCTAAGATAGCACACATAATTAGAAAATAACTCTGAGGCATAATGCAGTTCCTCAGTCACCTTTACTGCGTGGTAACTTTCACAGTGACATTGGGCCGTGCGTGGGAGAGTGTGTGCAGCAACCCTAGGGAGGCTTTGTTTTCTACTTTGTAGCCTTTATAACCCTATTTTCCTGGAGTTGGATAAGAGAGTATGATAGGCAATGAAATTTTTGTCAAGACAATGAGTGAAGGAGGTAAAGATAACTACACTAGAAAATAGTGATGACCAGAAAGACAGTGCACAGAGTGAAACAAAAAAAGAATTGTTCCCAAGAGGACAAATTGAGCAAGTAGAATCAATGGGGAAACTTTAAAAATGAGAGATTTGGAGGTAAGTCATTTTCCAAATGATTTCTTAAATGCTATTTTAGCCCTAGCCGATTTGGCTCACTGGATAGAGCATCGCCCTGAGGACCAAAGGGTCTCAGGTTTGATTCCGGCAAAGGGCATGTAACTTTTGGTTGCAGGCTCCTCCCTGGCCTGGGCCCTGGTTGGAGGGTGTGCAGGAGGCAACCAATTGATGTGTTTCTCTCACATCGATGTTTCTTCTGTCTTTCATTTCTTAAATGCTATTTTAGCCCTAGCCGATTTGGCTCACTGGATAGAGCATCGCCCTGAGGACCAAAGGGTCTCAGGTTTGATTCCGGCAAAGGGCATGTAACTTTTGGTTGCAGGCTCCTCCCTGGCCTGGGCCCTGGTTGGAGGGTGTGCAGGAGGCAACCAATTGATGTGTTTCTCTCACATCGATGTTTCTCTCTGTCTTTCCCTCTCTTCCACTCTCTTTAAAAATCAATGGGAAAATATCCTCAGGTGAGGATAAAAAAAAAAGCTATTTTAAAAAGATGAATTTGTTGTTCCACTTATTTATGCATTTAGTGGTTGAATTTTTTTTGTTGTTGTTGAAAATGTTACATATGTCCCCCTTTTTTCTCCCATTGACCCCTTACAGCCCACCTCCACCCCTGCCCCTGGCTTTCACTGCCCTATTGTTTGTGTCCATGGGTTATGCATGTAAAAGATGAATTTTTAAAGGAGGACAGAGGTTAATGTGTGTGTGTACACACCATTTTATGTTCTGGCGTTTCACTTTGTATGATAAATACTATTTATGTTTCTACCTCACTTTATATATACTTTTTTTTCCCCAATGGATGCAATGTTCTGTTGTGTTTCTGTACCATAATTGACCAAACTCTTCAAATGTAGTTGGATATCTACATTTTCCCCAATGTTCTACTTATATACCCACTGCTGTGGTAAAGCTCTCCCTAGGTAATTTTTTATATTTGTTTAATATTTAAAAATTATTAATATTTAAATATTAAAAAATTTAATATTTAAAAGTGCTCTAGAAAAGCGATTTTCAACCTTTTCCATCTCATGTTACATATGAGATGTGATGTGTTTTATAATCAATAAGACAGGTATAATCTCAACTACAGTCCATGTGTCAAGTAGTTGCTCTCAGCGGGTTGTTGTGATGTACTTGCCTGTGTGTGTGCATCATGGCTCTCCTCATTTAATTTGAGTTACATGTATTGTTAGCATTACATTAATTTTTCATTTAAAATGTCTTCAACAAAATAATGAAACAAAAAAGTTACAGTGTATGAAAGTCACAGACAGTGCAGCAGGGCATAAATTTGATGTTAGCAAGGTAATATTCATCATTGGATGAATGACCACAATTCCATAGTTTCTTAGAAAACAATCAAGGAATTTATAAGAAAGAAAGATACCCAGGAGTAGATTTTTGAAATGCAGCATCTGAATATTAAGTCCCTGATTCACTTCGAACATAATTTTATCCCCTAGTTAAAAGTTCCTGAAGTAGGTTATAATACTGGTTGGTGCCAACCCAGCAGAAGTCTGTCACAAAGTATAGTCATGTTAGTGCCAGTGTTATTTAGTGATTCTAAAATCTAGTCAAAAGAGGTACCCACTTGATTACAGTAATTAACATAGAAATCAGAAAGAGAATTCAAAGTGAAAAGGGACTCATCAGAACCAAATGCTGTTAGTCAAATCAGCATATCAGAGATAAGTTATCTTTATCTGGTCCATCTTATTAATAATATTTATGCATGCAACGGCAGGGAGATGGGCACTACATTTAGTGGTTTTGTTGAGATCTTTTCCAACTCTAAAATTGGTTGAGAGTATAACGTGTGTGTGAGTATGTACTCTCTACCATACTCACATAGTATATACCACACACATATATATACAGAGAAAGAGAGAGAGTGAAAATCTGGGGGAATGATGAGTCATTTTTTTGTAGAATTGACATTAAAATTTTAAAAAATATTAGAGAGGCATTGTCCATAATCAAAGGAATTTGTTTATACTAGGAGATTTTCTAAAAGAAAGATTTATACTTATGATTTATTGACCAAAAAGGTGGTAGCCAGAGGTGTACATGGTGTGGTGAATATGGGTCTCATTTATTTCAGTCAGTTAGTTTAGGATCAACACAGTTATCTCTGCTGTGGTGTGTTAGAGAACATGGCCTCATGAAGTGAAATCACAAAGAATAGATAATTCCACTGCTTGGTAACCATGACCCTTCTTGCAGATGCCAAGTGTTGGTCATAAAAGAACCTGAGCCAGGTAAGGTGTGAATGAATGCATTTTGGCTCTTCACAATTCCTGGCATAAACCATCACCTCTTCTCTGATGCTAAGTTAGTAGCAGCAACTTTGTGTAGGAAGTCCAACATGGGGGCAGGCACAGAACACCAGACACTTTGACAGAAAGGCGAATTAACCATTGGTGATGTGTTTGATATATTTTGGTACAATCTTTTCTTCACTTTTAGTATTTTTGGAAGCACTCTCTGTCCAGAATTCTTAAGAGCAAGAGAGCAAAAAACAGAAACATGTGAAGAAATCTTATTACTATATGTTGGAAAATTTAAGTAGTTAAATTTTAGCCTTTCCTAAGTTGTGAGCAAATTGAAGAATGATGTGGAAATCTTAAGAGAAAAAGTGCCATTGTTACATTCATTCTCAACCTGTGGGTCGCGACCCCTTTGAGGGTCGAACGACCCTTTCACAGGGGTCGCCTAAGACCATCGGAAAACACATATATAATTACATATTGCTTTTGTGATTAATCACTATGCTTTAATTATGTTCAATTTGTAACAATGAAAATACATCCTGCATATCAGATATTTACATTACGATTCATAACAGTAGCAAAATTACAGTTATGAAGTAGCAACGAAAATAATTTTATGATTGGGGGTCACCACAACATGAGGAACTGTATTAAAGGGTTGCGGCATTAGGAAGGTTGAGAACCACTGATCTAAGGACTATTGAGGCACTGGTACTACCAGCCTACTAAGACCAAGCTGAATTTCTCGATTACTGAAAGAACGGGAAACACTATCTTTATCATCAGAGTAGCCTCTGAGAGCCAGAGGGCAAAGTTGAGATGTGTTGCAGTTTTGAAGTTTGGTTTCAGACAGGTCTTTTAGAGCAAGTCTTGGTTAGGATTGGGTAAGCCTAGTAGTTCAGAATTGGTGGATACAGCAAGATGAGGATTTTGAGATGAGGGGTTCAAAAGGTCCTGTGGGTATGTCCTTTGATGCTTTCTCTTGAGAAGCTGATGGATCTTTCAGGAAGCTTTTGTCTTAACAGTTATCTTCCTGACAAGAGTGTCTTGGATTAATAGTTATATTGATGAAACAGTGGATGGTAAAGTCTTCTATTGTAGACAGGATGGTGTGTGTTTTCTACAAACGCTATTGGAGTGCTAAAAGTGCTACATGTATTATGTCATTCAGTCCACAGGCAAACCCCACTTTAGAAAGGTAGAAATAAAAGGCCAAAGGAGTTGAATAAGTTGCATAGTATATGTCAATACAAGGATTTGAACCCAGGTCTAGTTCTATTTTGAACCTCAGAGCCCAAGTTTGTTCTCCTGACTGATAATGATGCTATGGCCAACCTGCCTTGCTCTTAACATTCTTGAAAGAGTAGAAATATACAGTTCTTGAAATGGTTTGGTTTCCTTAGAAGCAGACCTGAGACAAGGATTGAGTGGATATGGTTAATTTGGAAGGTGAGGGAACCACTATAGGGTGTGGGGATGTGAGACAGGAAAAGGAAGATAGCATTTAAGGGGGCCATGTTTTTAAACCAGATGTCACTGTGAGCAACTGGAGTTTAATTCTCTTGGGAACTGGGAGCTGGTTTAAAACACACCTGAATTACCCCACGCAAGGGTCAAGGGGCAAAGGAGTCAGTTATTTGATTGGGGCTGCCCTCTGCTGCGTCGAGCCTCCCCTGCTGGCAACAGAGCCGACTAGCAGCGAGAGGACAGCTCAGACAAAGGCACGGACAGTTGGAAGTCAGACCTGCTACACTGAGGGGTAAGGACTCGGGGATAGGAGCAGGGCACCCAAAGGATCTGCCACGGCAGTGATTCCAGCTGAAGATGGGGAAATGGTTTGGGTTTGCATATGCTTTATGAATACAAATGGGTTGCTGTAGGCTTTTGCCTGTATCTCTAGCCCAAGACAATGCAGGAATGTATGCGGGCATTCCAGAGCTCATTGCACCTCTGTGCCTGCCAGGAAGGGAAAAGCTATGTCTAGGGCTGATGACGAAGTGATAGCTGAGCAAATGTCAGGGATGGGGCAGAGGAGAAAAGGACAGATTATCCAGAAAGCTCTGAGGCAAATGGCTCCAAAAACCGATGGAAGGAAATGTGCTTGTTGATGAGAAACAATTTAGTTTTAAGCCTTGTGTGACGACAAACCAAAGTGTGAAATAATTCATCATCAAACTGAAGTTTATCGACACACTAAATGAAAATATCTTGGCCTTGGGCAGAAAATCACAAGCATAGAACTACCCATAGTTCTTTGGTTGTCAGTAATGTATTTTTATTATCCTGCTTTGTTTCTCCTTCACAGAGATAAGAGCACTACTAAGTAATGGGCTTTGTGTATGTGGACATCCTCTCCCACTTGTGGAGTTACTCAGTTGGGTATGGCAGATAGGCCTGCTGGTTTTGTTTGTTTGTTTGTTTTGGGGTGGTTTTTTTTGAAAAATCTTAAGTACCTTATTAATGGATGACTTTTAACCCTCCTTGGACATAATTTTTTTTAAATATATATTTTATTGATTTTTTACAGAGAGGAAGGGAGAGGGATAGAGAGTTAGAAACATCGATGAGAGAGAAGTATCGATCAGCTGCCTCCTGCACACCCCCTACTGGGAATGTGCCCGCAACCAAGGTACATGCCCTTGACTGGAATCAAACCTGGGACCCTTCAGTCCACAGGCCGACGCTCTATCCACTGAGCCAAACCAGCCAGGGCTCCTTGGACATAATTTTTAAAAGGCCAGCTCTGCCCTGGCTGGGTGGCTGGGTTGGTTGGAGATTTGTCCTGTACACCAAGAGGTTGCAGGTTTGATTCCTGGGCAGGGCACATAACTTGGTTGCGAGTTCATCCCTGGTCGGGGTTCATGGCGTTCAGGAGGCAACCGATTGATGTTTCTCTCTCTCCCTCGATTCCTCTCTCTCTAAAATTAATTTAAAAAACCCCAATCCTTAGGTGAGGATTTAAAAATAAAGAAAAAGAAAGCCAGACTTCTATTTGGCACATCTAAGGGTAATTATTTTTAAATGTGTGTGTTTTTTTTTACACAGAATTGCTTCCTTATGCTTAAGAATTAGAAAGTAGTGTTTTGAAGTGTATCTATCTATACTATTTGATTTGTACTGATGTGTGAACCTTAAATATTTCTCTAATATATATTTGCTGAAGTTTCTCACTGACTTATTTCAGATGACTTTTCTCTATTCCTACACATTTGTAGTTTAGCATCATTGTGTCTGTCATGTTAGTTATGTGTCCAGTCTGGCAGATAAGAATCAGGTTTCTCACTGTTGCAGTGGGAGATTACAGACAAGTAAGATGAACACTATCCGTGTGGTACTAGATTGGAGACCTTCATATGAACTGATGTTCAGCTTAATAGAAATTCAGATGGATACGTATGGGAATATTGATAGATCTGTGTGTATAAGTTAGCTAGTATGCACACATGTAGCTCCTTATGCTGTCAGCTGCCAGGGCCAAGCAACAAGGGTTCACAGCTGCACTGGGCACACCTGGGGCACTAATCTTGGTCTCTGACAGCTTTCTCCAATATACGGAGCCAGTGCTTCTTGGAGAAAGACTGATTCCATGGCTGGGGCCGGAAGCAAGGAAGTGCTAGAAAAAGTAAGAGAGATAGAGATGGGAGGGGAAAGGCATAAGGAAATGGAAGGAAAGGGAAAGGAAAGAAAAAGAAAACAAAAACACCACAGCCTCTTCCTTAGCCAGGAGATAACATCAACAGCAGTGCCATGTTGATGCATGTTGTCCTGAGCTGTGATGGGAATGACACTTTCCCGCTGTGGTCTTCCTCCTCCAAACTCAGTAACTTCAGTCAAATTGTGAGAAAAACATCAAACTCCAATGAGGGTCATTCTACAAAATACCTGACTAGCACTTCTCAAAACTGTCAGGGTGATCAAAAACAAGGCGTGTCTGGGAAATTGTCACAGTCTAGAAGAGCCTAAGGCGATACCACGACCAAATGTAATGTGTCCTGGGTGGGTCCTGGCACAGCAGAAGGCTTTAAGTAGACTGAAGAAGCACAAATAAAGGGTGGCATTTTGTTGATAATAATGTCATACTGTTGCTTCATTGGTTGTGACTAATGTGTCAGACATTAGTCTGGTGTGGGATGCTAACAGTGGAAGAAACTGGGTGCAGGGCATATGGGTACTTTCTGGAGTATCTGCCACTTTTCTGTATTTTTATTTTATTTTAAAATAAAAACTTCATTTAAAAAATATATTACAACATCAAAATAAAGAGGGATATTACTGTGAAAATATTTAAAGAATGTGCTCAATTGCCCTAACCCAGCCGTGGGCAAACTACGGCCCACGGGCCGGATTCGGCCCGTTTGAAATGAATAAAACTAAAAAAAAAAAAAGACTGTACCCTTTTATGTAATGATGTTTACTTTGAATTTATATTAGTTCACACAAACACTCCATCCATGCTTTTGTTCCGGCCCTCCGGTCCAGTTTAAGAACCCATTGTGGCCCTCAAGTCAAAAAGTTTGCCCACCCCTG
>NW_005364521.1:1207651-1250551 GCF_000412655.1 Myotis brandtii | reverse complement strand
TCTAACTCTCTATCCCTCTCCCTTCCTCTCTGTAAAAAATCAATAAAATATATTTAAAAAAAAAAAAAAGAATGTGCTCAATGTTGGAAAACCAAAGTCATCGAAACGTTATTTTCTGAAGTGGTAAATTAGGTACTGTTTCTGGGTTGTAGTAAGTTTAGTCATTAAATATTATTTTTTTCCTTTCACTTAATATTAGATGTTACATTTAGTCACATAGATTGATTAATTAAACCCTGTTTTAATGCATTCTATAAAGTCTATTATCATATATATTAAAATTTAATCCAAAATGTAGCATCATGAGGGAAGTATTCTATTTTCTTCCCTATTGTCTTATTTCTTTTAAATCAGTTTTGCTTTTTTTGCTAATGTTTTTACCTTATAGAATGATTTCACCTCAAAGGAGTGACCCAGCCTTTGCATTTCATCATAAGAGACAGTTTACAATGTGCCTCATCCTCGTCAGTTAGCATGTTTTTATTAGTGAATTTATACTTGCAGAAGTGATCCTCCAAGAACAAGGTGAAAGTACAAATAGTTTTATCTTTTCTCCAGAACTCATTGCCAAAGGTTATTTGCTGTTAATAAGGTTTTCTTTTACTCTTAGGCAGTTCATGTTGGCACCTTAAGTTTTTTGTTTGTTTGTTTTTTTTTCTTTGTGCCTTATGTTGGGTAATCTGATTATCTTTACAATAGCTTTTTGTTATTGTTTTATAATTCTTGGTTTTTCTACTATGAGTCAATCCTAGGTGGCAAATATTTTTGTTTTACCATGAACTCCTATGATGTAAAAGATCCTCTGTAGAATTACTCTGAGCCCTTCAATTTTCTGTATCAGAAAAGAGTTTTAAAATTTCAGTGGGTAATTACTTGTGTATCTAAAATGCTTTGTAGAATTTAGTAGTTTCTTCCAGGGTCCACTCTTACTAAATGATACCTTCTTTTCATGGCTCGTAGCCATGTCTGATCATCACCCAAGGTGTGATGTTCAGAGTTTTGATTGGCATGACATGGTAATACTTGCTTAAAGTTGAGTTTTTTTAAACTATGTTTTCCCTTTTTAGTTTTCAGACATTTTGTAAACTACATAGGAATTCTTGTTCCATATGCTTTTGCATATATTTGGCTTGATTCATGAAACAGATATAATCTTGACTGGTTCAGAATTCAATTCTTCAATTAAAAAAAAAAAGAAATAGGCAAGAGTGTATTTTTCAGAATGCTTTGAGAAGAGTAAGTATGAGACCTTGAAGGAACTACCAGTTCCTTCTAAATGTTAGACATAAAATCAATAATTATTTTGTATCAACACTCCCAGACCCCCAACTGTGAGCAGCCAGTTAAGAACTTTCTCTAGTTTTTTGTTAAAGGCCAAAACCAGAATTCTTTTGATTTTGTTTAGGAGAATGAAATAGAAATGACATGTAATTGATATATTATGCTATTGGGATTTTGTATTTTTAATCAGTTGATCAAGTTTATAATTTATTATAGTTACCTTGGAAGTTAAAATCAGAGCTTTTTTTTTTTTTGCCTCTCACTTTGTACTCCTTTGCTTTTAAATCAGAGGAACAGATGTTCTGAGGTCTCTTTGGAGACCTTTAAACCTAAGAAAGGATGTTAGGATACAAACATTTTCAAGTTGGAAGGTACCACAAGAAGTCACTACATATAGTAACTTCATATCACAGGTAAGGAAATGGAGGCCTAGAGAGGTGATGTGTCATTCAGTGAATACAGTTGAAAGCAATACATCTCAGCCCAGGTCTTTCCTCATTGCAGTGTGAGCTACATCAGAATGTTTGTATCAGGTGCCATTGCTTCCTTTATTAGCATTTCATTTTATTTTTTTAATTGATCTTTATTGTTGAAAGTATTACAGATGTCCCCTTTTTTCCTCATTGACTCCCTCTACCCCACTGGAGTTGTTCAAAATATCAATTAGACATGGAATTGCCATATGTCTGCTTTCCCTGAGATAGGCTGGTTTCTATTTCTTGTCTTGGCATCATTAGCCACAGCTCCCTGTGGTACTCTCCAGAGCGCCCGGGTTTAGATGGTAGATTTTACGGTTGCCTTGCTGGAAGAACAAGCAGTGTTAGTTTGTACATCTTCTCTGTTCTCTTTACTCCCACACAGATGGTCACATTCTGGAACATGGGTACATATTAGATCACTGACTTTGCTTACTTCTATTGATTTTACCACATAACGTAGTGCAAACTGTTTTTGTACCTAAGAGAGACTCGAGTATTAAAGCATGATAGGCCTCAAATGCAGAGGCTTGTTATTTTTTTAAATAATTTTGTAGAAGTCAGTTGTCGAACCCTTTAAGATTTCATTAATGTGTGCCTAAGTATGCTTCTGTTGCTCTAGATAGGTACATTTTATTAGCCATTTATAATCTGTGTGGGTAATAATACAAATAAAAAATTAAAAGTATGTATCAGAACTTGAAAAGTTGGGATAAATACAGTTTGGGAGGGATAATTATTTTTCATACCCTAGACCAGGGGGCAAACTTTTTTTTGACTCGAGGGCCACAATGGGTTCTTAAACTGGACCGGAGGGCCGGAACAAAAGCATGGATGGAGTGTTTGTGTGAACTAATATAAATTCAAAGTAAACATCATTACATAAAAGGGTACGTTTTTTTTTTTTTTAGTTTTATTCATTTTAAACGGGCCGGATCTGGCCCGCGGGCCGTAGTTTGCCCACGGCTGCCCTAGACCATTTAGTCAAGCACTTCATTCATGTGGAAACTGAGTCACAGGGAGGCTCAGTGTCCACTGCCTAACATCCAGCAATATAAGGTGGTTTTAAAGTTCTTCTTGAACAGATGGTAAGACCCGAGTTTTGGGGTCTGAATTTTGACTTGATACTGGGTTTCTGTGGTTGGTGGCCAGCACCACATTTGCAGAGCTGAATGTGCACTGTGTAGATGACATAGAAGTTGGCTGGCTGTGCAGAAGATATGCCAAGCTCATCATGAGCTTCATGCCTAGCCTCTTGATCCCTGATATCAAAGAAAACGATAATCAAATGAAAGCTTCGTAAGTGGTTCAGGACATTTCCATCACTAAGATGTTTCTTGTCTTTTAATTTGTTTCTCATTATGGGGCTGCATGTTTGTAACCTGTTAATAGGATCTTGTTATCTTTTAGTATTGGGGTTTTATTTGTACCAATCATTTGTGCTGCTGACAGTCTAAAGAATAAAACAAAATGAAGCTTCATGATTTTGTCCCCCTGCCCATTTAACTTGAGAACTTGATTCAGTATCTAGTTCTAGCTGTGACAATTTAGCTGTCTATAATAATAAAAGCGTAATATGCTAATTAGTCGGCCGTCCTGACGACCTTCCAGATGAAGCTGGGGCTGCAAGGGTCGAGGCAAGCTGCCGCAGCTGTGAGGGCCGATCCCCTTACATGAATTTCGTGCATTGGGCCTCTAGTTAAAAATAAAATTTTCCTTACGTTACACTCTCAGAGTTGATAATCTTTTGTTTCTCAAATGTGTCCGTTAATCATAAACAAATGTTTAATTATATCTCGAAATTGAATTTTTCAGAGAACCAAGACTCGAGTGTTTGGAGTTCACCTAGTGTCCTTTTATTTCTCTTTCTTAAAAAAAAACAACACACAGTACTTTTTCTTCACTTTTTATAAGAATTTAAAGTGATTGACCTAAAAGGTATGCTTTTCTTTAATACAGTGTTTCCCAACCCTTTTCCTTGGCACATAGAAAATGATAGTATTTGTGTGTCATAAAGAAATGATGCCGGAGGCCAGAGGTGCCTGCCCAGGGAGGCCAGTTAGGTTTTTGGGGCGATCCATTCCAGGGGTTATGGTGGAGTGGGTCAGGATAATAATAGAGAAGAGAGAAATGGGGGAGGGGGAAGGGATTGAGGATATATTTTGGAAGTAAGATTGGCAGAATTTGCAGATGGTTTGGCTATGGTGTGCAAGGAAAAGCTCAACTTCAAGGATGAGTCCTAAAGCTTTGGCTTTAGCAACTGGGTGAATGGTGGTACTGCTTACTAGTAAGATGGGGAAATTTGAGAAGGTCATTAGAAAGTTTGGCCAGGGGCTGGGGGTGGGTCGTATAGGTAATCAAGGGTTTGTTTTGGGCCTATGAGGTAACCAAGTAGGGGTGTCAAACAAGGAGGTGGAGGGGAGGTAAGGGGAGAAAGTAGGGCCAGAGATATTCATTAGAGGCATGGTACTGGCAGAGATCGTGTAGCATGGGCGTGTAGAAGAGGGAAGGGCATCTAGGACCATACCCTCTCTGCCTCCAACACAGAACAGACTGAGCAAAGGAAATAAACTACTGGAGAATGAGGGAAAACAAGACATTGCCATATCATGGAAGCTAATCGAAAAAACAGTGAAGAGGTCAAGTAAGATAAGGCTAGAGAAGGGACTGTAGATTTCAGCAATAAACAGGTCATAGCAGGTGTGGTCCCGAGTGGGTTTTGGGTAGAAGACTGACTAGTGCCAGTTGAGGGGGAAATGTTAAGGGAGAGAGGAGAAACAGTAACTACTGACAACTCTCAGTAACTTGCTGTGAAGGATAGTGGCGATTAGGTCCATACCTGGAGGGACTTGGGGAACTAAGAGAGGAATTAGATGGGGAAAGTGATCAGGATGGGGAGCTAATTGAATGAGGGAAGTCCTGAGGAGGCATCAAGTGTATCAAGCGGAAGAATTGGCCTTTGCTAAGAGCAGGCTTGATTCATCCCTAGAAATGGCAAGGAAGACAAAGGAGTTAGTACTCCTGCAGGTGGGAGGTCTGATGCAGGCTTGTTCCTGCCTAGTTGCTTTTGTTTTCTTAATGTAGGTAAGGCCTGATTACCAGCTGAGAGTAGGCAATTTGAGAAAGTCTTTTTGAGAGTGGGAAACGGAACATGCCAGATGAGTCTTGAAGGATCATCTGGTAGTGAGGGTTGCCTGTTTGAGATTTGCCATCAAGAATTTTAAGTGAGATTACTAGGAGTCTGTAGATGAAGTCAGATAAATAGATGCTTGGGGTTTTTTCCCCAGCATGTTTTTCCCCAGTGTGTTGCTGGTGTACAGCTCAGAATAAGTAGTTAATTGGGGTTAGCTGGGGTGCCTGCACTAATTACAGGGGTACTAGAAATGTGATTTTGGATTGCAGCCAGAATTAAAATTAAAATGTAATAGATGCTTGCTTTGGAATTCTTTTTTATCAACTGAGAAAATTTTCAAATATGTAGCTTTAAAAAATGTTTAACAGTACAAATATAACAGTACAAATGTTTGACAATGAAAGAAGACATACTAATACATTCTTCTCCTTTATAGCAGTTTAATAGAACCTTTTTAAAAACATTCAAGAATAGATACTCTTTTTGTGCACCTAGAGCAGTGGTTCTCAACCTTCTGGCCCTTTAAATATAGTTCCTCATGTTGTGACCCAACCATAAAATTATTTTCATTGCTACTTCATAACTGTAATGTTGCTACTGTTATGAATCATAATGCAAATATCTGATATGCAGGATGGTCTTAGGCGACCCCTGTGAAAGGGTCGTTCGACCGCCAAAGGGGTCGCGACCAACAGGTTGAGAACCGCTGACCTAGAGACTGAGAAGGAAGGATCCCCAAACCCAATAGAAAAATGGGCAAAAGTCATGAAAGAGAAATACAGATTCTTTTTTTCACCTGTTGAGATTGGCAAAAACCTTAACATTTGCTAATATGCTGTAGTATAAGGCCATGGAAACACTCCCATTTATTGCTGGTTGGAGTGCTACATGATAAATCCCTAAGAGGGGAATGTGATGAGATCAACTGAAAGTATTATTGTTTTATTTTACCCAGTATTCCAGTGAATTTTGTCGTACAGATATACCTGTGCTGCACACATACAGAAATGACCTGTATCAGCCGTGGGCAAACTACGGCCCGTGGGCTGGATCCGGCCCGTTTGAAATGAATAAAACTAAAGAAAAAAAAAAGACCGTACCCTTTTATGTAATGATGTTTACTTTGAATTTATATTAGTTCACACAAACACTCCATCCATGCTTTTGTTCCGGCCTTCCGGTCCAGTTTAAGAACCCATTGTGGCCCTCGAGTCAAAAAGTTTGCCCACCCCTGACCTGTATACAGGGCTATTCACTGAATTTATCACAGCAAAAGAGTGGAAACTCAAATTTTCATTTTCAGGGGCTGGTTGATTAAACTACAGTATGTGCACACAATGAAATACTGTGCGATTATTAAATGAGGAAAATTTCTATGTACTTATATGGAGAGATTTTCAGCATCCTGCCAGGTGTATAATAAAAGGCTAATATGCAAATTGACCAAACGGCAGAAAAACGGGTCACTATGATGTGCACTGACCACCAGGGGGCAGACACTTAACGCAGGAGCTGCCCCCTAGTGGTCAGTGCACTCCCACAGGGGGAGCACCACTCAGCCAGAAGCTGGGCTCATGGCTGGTGAGTGCAGCGGTGATGGTGGGAGCCTGTCCTGCCTCTGCGGCAGCGCTAAGGATGTCTGACTGCCAGCTTTGGAGCAGGCCTAAGTCATCGATCAGACATCGTCCGAGGGCTCCTGGACTGCTAGAAGGCGCAGGCCAGGCTGAGGGACCCCCCCCTCCCCCAGGGGACTAATTTCATGCACCGGGTCTCTAGTTTGCTTATCAGTGAAAAGAGCAAAATTCAGAATAGCATAGATCAGTGGTTCTCAACCTTCTGGCCCTCATGTTGTGACCCAACCATAAAATTATTTTCATTGCTACTTCATAACTGTAATGTTGCTACTGTTGTGAATTGTAATGTAAATATCTGATATGCAGGATGGTCTTAGGCGACCCCTGTGAAAGGGTTGTTCGACCGCCAAAGGGGGCACGACTCACAGGTTGAGAACCGCTGGCATAGATACTTTTTTTTTTTTTTCCCTAAAAGGGGAGAAATGACGTATACTTATATGTTTAGTTTTGCATAAAGAAACACCAGAAGAATAAGCAAATTCATAAGTGATCACTTGTTGGAGACCTGGGGGAAATGGTGAAGAAGTGACACTTCTCAGTATACATCTTTTTAAATATATTTTTATTGATATTAGAAAGGAAGGGAGAGAGAAAGAATGATGAGAGAATCATTGGTCCGCTGCCTCCTGCACACTGACACCCTCCCTCCCTACCCCTCCACTCCCGCACTCCCCATGGAGCCCACAATCTGGGCATGTGCCTTGACTGGGAATCGAGCTGTGACCTCCTGGTTCATAGGTTGATGCTCAACCACTGAGCCACACCAGCCAGGCTCAGTGTATATCATTTTATGTCATTTTGATTTTGAACCATGTAAAGGTATTAACCTACTTTATACAAAAAGGAGATGCTTTAAACTGTTTTGGAAATCATCACTATGTTCACCAATGTCATTGTTATAAATTGGTAAATAAAGTTTGCGGATGCAGGCAGAAAGGTGAGACAAATATATTAGTGTGGTTTTGTAATTAAAAAAAAACTTTATAATTGCTTTTGGAAGGTTGACACATTATACTCGGTTTTTTAACTGTTAAGAATGTGATATTTAATGAATTTAATGTTGCCACAAACCCTTTTTCTATTAATACACACTCCTGTTTTGTATTTTACTATAACCTTTTGTCTGGGAACATTTATGAACTTCAAATTACTCCTGAAAGCTAAATAGTTCATCTTGTTTCAGGTGGTAAATTTTGTTGGTTGAAATTTTTTAGAGAAAATGTGGGAACATGGAATAGTTCTTCCATATCTTTTGCTCTTTTAAAGTGGTATTTTGGATGAATGGGACATTGTTCTGAGGGGATGTATCTTCACCTAAGATACTATGACATCAAATCCATGAAATGGTCTGTGTCCACAAGATCCGAGTACCTCGAGTCATCTTTGCTCTACTGTGCGAGTTCAGCTCAGCATGGTTTTGTGCTTGTTTGTGGAATTTATTTCCCTGAGCTACAGTTTCCTCATTGATAAAGTACAACGATAGTTTTTTTTGTTTTTGTTTTTTTGGTTTTTTTTGTGTGTTTTTTTTCCTATAAGGGCAAGTCTAAAAAGCAAATGAGATGATCATATATATTATTAATGAATTGAATATAAACTAAGTTGGTTTTCTGGTTTCATCTGTTTTTGAGGACTTAGTATGTATTACTTGATAAATAAGTTCTTTCTCATATTTTTCTCGTATTTGAAGATTTCTTCATTTATCTTTTCTTAGATCTAGTGGAGAGCAGGGAAGTGCCTTGATTTATTCATGAACTTTGTCGATGTTATCTGACAGAACCTCACTGGTGAATACATAGGAGAAGGTGGTACTCTGAACTCTGTGGATTAATAGCATTTTCTGCTACCACTACTTGAAGCAACATGATGTAATAGAAAGAAGACGAGCTTTGCATTCACTTCCCTGTTGTTGTTTTTTGTTTTGTTTCTTTTTTTTTAATTTAAATTTCTCCAAGCCTTTGTTGATTTGTCAAGTGGGGCTAGAACCTAGGGTCCTCATGTGAAGTAAAGGTAGCATATAAGCTATGACTAGCATAGTTTGTGGAAGTAGTTGCTCACAAAATGGTCATTTCTGTCATTGTCGTCATTGAGTGATTTTTTTTTTAACCTAGGATGTTTACTATCCTAGTATGTTATTGTCAGCCTACTAGTAAAACTTTGGCATACAAGCTTTTGCTTATCCTGCAGAACAGATTACAAAAAGGGGGGTTTGAGGAGGATTTGTGGTAGCCAGCAGCATTTAAGTACCGTTGTGTGATGGACATTATGTGCACCCCACCAAGCCTCCAGGGAGCTGTCCCGAAGGAGTTTTTTTTAAGTTGAGTATTCTCAATCACGTTCAAATTAATGCCACAATTACGAGAATAGTGGGGGGAGTAACTAGTAGATAACAGAAAATTTTCACTTGTAAGTAATCTTTAATCCAAGGATTTTTATAGCAGATGTTTGCATTTTTCCTACCCCACAGTACCCTGTGTACCTGCCATGCTGGATAAATAACAAGTTCTGATGAATTTGCACCCTGGTGCCATAGAAACAGTGGAAATCAAAGATTAAAATAGAGCTCACTAGTGACCAGGTTTCCTAGGCCAAATTGAAGCTTAGTGCTGAGGCAATTACTCAGGTAATTCAGACCCAAATGGGTTTTCTGAAAATGGAGCTGACATTTATTGAACACTTACTATGTGCTGAGCTATATCGTGAACATTCTATGTGTTCTATTGACTAATCCTAAAAGTATCCCCGTGAACTACATGGGCTATTATC
Organism: Myotis brandtii; assembly: GCF_000412655.1. Taxonomy (NCBI): domain Eukaryota; kingdom Metazoa; phylum Chordata; class Mammalia; order Chiroptera; family Vespertilionidae; genus Myotis; species Myotis brandtii. The sequence continues at coordinate 1,241,264 of NW_005364521.1, read as the reverse complement.
CTGACTTTATAGATAAGGCTGTTGAAACTTTGAAAAATGAGATAACTTGTCCAGGGTTATTCAGTAAGTGACAGAAGCAGTGCTGAAACCTTAACTTTGACAGTAGAGTGTTGCTTTCACCCTCTGGATAGTATTACCAGTCATACCTTTGCCAGAGATATTTGGCATATAACATTTCCTCTTTGTTGGTAAAATCTTGACTAATGGAATGAAATGAGATGCTACAAAAGTATTTTCCTTCCTTTGCCTGATAAGATGTGCTACACTTTTGGCCAGACTGACAAAAGTAAAACATTTTAGGAAGACCAACGAGGCCAAGGACCAACCAATCAACCAACCGACAAAAACCAGTGTAGCTTATGCTTTTGAAACCTTGAGCTGCAAATAAGGTCTGAATGGTATGAAATATTAAGTGTGGTGGACTTAGTAGACTCTTCCTGAACAGAGGTTGGTAATTTTATAGACTTCAGAATTCATATTTTTTGTGTGTGATGAGTCTTTCTCACATGTATTTAATCTGTATAATAATATCCACTCTAGCCCAGGGAGCACGATATGAACACCCTTCCATTGGGAGCTGTAACTTTCAGATACCAGACCTCATGTTTATCCAGCTTCTTAAATCATGGTCTGCAGAATGTTCCAAACCAAAAGAGAGAAGCTAAGTATACTCTGAAAACATTCCTTGTCCACGAATTAAAAGCTACAGCTGTGTGGGTTTGTGATACTCTGACCTAGGTTGATCAGAGTGAGTATTTTCTCCTGTGGAGGACTTTTTAGATGTCTTGTAAGTATATTAAAGGAATTGTTTTATCTCTAATGTATATTAAAATGACTAAGGCTTCAAAAATATTAATTACTTTTGCTTACAAGGAAGAGATCTGAGAGTGATAATTTTAGTATCACTGACTGTTATGCCCCATAATGTAAGTCTCTGTAAAACCCTGTTTGTGAAACTGTATGTTTAATTTCAGGACTGTGGCTTTTGCGTAGAATGTAAATACGCAACTTTAAAAAGGACGCAACAGTTCTGTTTGATATTTTAATTGTATTAGTATCAATGCTTCATTTCTCAGTGGTGACTAGAATTGGAGCAGCAGATGCAGCAGATAGTCCTGAAACTTCATTTTTGGTAAACTTGAAACTTCCCAGACTTTTATCATTCACTTTCTTGGTTTGGTTGTCAGTCAGGTTAGTGGTGAGCTGGAGGAGAAGAAACGGTAATGAGAATCGAGGCAGTCATGGGGCTGCGTAGTCTGGGGGGTCAATAGCATTGAAGTCTCAGGAAGGGTAGGTTACAGGCAACTTGTGAGATGTGCTTTTTGTCAGCCTCCTGTACCATCTGTTTTCACTGAGGTAGCATAGCAAAAACCTCTTAGATTTATGTCATTAATGTACCGCAAATATTTTCCTTTAACAATCCAGTGATTTGTACTGGAGATTTGAAAGCTGCTAGGTAAATTGATCACAGATTACTAAGTTAGTTGACAGGCTTGGCCATTCTGCTTACTTAGCTGGAATAGTAGAGATGCTTTGTAACCTTCCTGTTAAAAAAAAAATTGCACGCGTGCATTTGGGGGTATCAGCCAGAAGCTGACTTGACTATTTCTCTAGTTGTGTGACACCTACCAGGACTCAGAGCCACACGACCACCCCTGCTCCCAGTTCTCCTAAGTCATGAGTTCTCAGCAGTTCTGTCCCCTGGGGGGTAGAAGTTGGAGATGGCCCAAATATCTTACTCTTTTTATGTATAAAGCACAGTATATACACAATACATAAGTAGATACAAGTTGTATTTGTGGCGTTAAAATTTCATGGAGTGGTAATTAGGAAAAATGTCTAAAAAGGTAAGATGCGTGGGAGAAATAATGAAAAATAATTGAAAAGCACTGCTGTTGCTCTATCCCAGTGATTTTCAACCTTTTTCATCTCATGGCACACATAAACTAATTAATAAAACTCTGCAGCAAACCAAAAAAGACATCTTTTGCCAGTCTGACAAAAAAGTAGGTATAGTTTTGATTCATTCACATTGGACAGCTATTGTTGTGTTGGTTATTGTCATTTTTTTTTTTGTTTGGCAATCTAAGGGAAAAGAGGTCAGTGTTAGGTTAGGTGGCTCAGGAGGCGGCATAAGAAATAAAGAGTCGAGTGAATCAGAAAAGAAAGAAAGGAAAGGTTTATTTCTGCGTCCCCGGGAGACCCACGTATCCCCAAAGACAGGGCTCGTGGATTCACGCCAACAGGGAGGGGGGCGCTTTTTTTATACTGTGGTTGGGTGAGGGGCGGGGACATGAGCTGAGGTATTCAGCTGAGGAAGTTTCAGCTGCAGGGGGTCAGCAAGGAAGGAGTCAGTGTCTGTGTCTGGCATGCTGATCTGTTAGAAATGCCAGGGAGAGTCCATTATCTCATCACATGTCTGCATGTATCCGATCCTGGGCTCCCCCCGGACCTAACAGTCAGTGCCCCTGACTAAATAGTCAGGTTTAGCATAATTTAACAATTTTTGTGGGGCACAGGCTGAAAAATCTATCTATCTAGGTAAAACTTGAGTAGAGAGAGGGAACAAAATAGTTACATTAAAAGAACTAAGTTGGAGTAATTATCACCACGGTAAGGAATAACAAAGCTTGGGATCAGAAGGTGTTAGACGGCCTCTGTGGGAATGGGGGTGGCGGTGGATCTAAGCCCTCCCTCATGAGTGGCTGTCTGGGTCTGTCTCTCAGGAAAATAATAAAGTTGGTAAACTCTGCCTTTGATCTCCTTAAAGCCTCCTGCTAATAAAACTACATTTAGCTAGCTGTTTAATGGGAAAGCTTGTTATAAGCCAGTTTTCACGAAGGTGAAAATGACTGATGATAAATTAAGGTGTTATGATTTTCAGGGGCACTTGCATTTGATCAGTGGGCCCTCCTCAGTGTGAGAAAGTAGGAGAGGCTTGAAGGAATGATTGCACTGGGCCTGCAGAAGCACATGCCCAGCAAGTATCATCTCTCGCCGTAGTAAAGAGTGCCTCACAGACGCATGCACAACTGTTTTAAAAATGTGCGCAGGGGCATATAGTATGAATAGAATATAAACAAAAAGTATCACTGAATATATAATGCTTCATTATTATTATTACCTGTTTTGTCAAGCCACCCATGCTAAAAGCTACTACCATATGAGAAGCCTTATTCTGAAAAGTCTTGTTCTGAAAAGAACTATGGTGCTAGCTATATCAGAGGGTCACCAGACCTGGTATGCAATGGGAATCCCCACATGGGCCATTATATAGCACATGGACCACAGTCAGAGGGGGGCCTGCAGAGAGCTCCTTGAGAGTTTTGGGAATTTGGGCGGAAATCCTGTGAGTAAAACATTGGCTACAAAACTATATTTGCTTCAAAGTGATTCGTCAGAAGCGGTTGAGAATGATTCATTGGAACTTTAAATCTATAATTTTTAAACTCTTTTATCTACTAGAGTATCATTAGAAATAGGATTGACACTAACATTTCCAAATTTGTTGTTTCTTACCTGAGAATGAGCCTTTTATTCTAGGCTTTTCCATCCTGTGGTAGTGACTACTACTTCTGAGTTGTCCCATACAGTGCCTCTGACATTCTATGTCTTTGGGTGTCTAAAGAAATGCTTTTTAGATAATTGCTGTACATGTCTTTTTAAAAAATATATATATTTATTTGGTAGGGATTTATTTGCGTAAGAACAAGATGCTAAAACCTTAAAACAGTTTTTTCTTATAACGAAATAAATACATGAGCCCTGGCTGGTATGACTCAGTTGGTTGGGCGTCATCCTATGCACCAAAGGTCACTGGTTCGATTCCTGGTCAGGGAACATGCCTGGGTTGTGGGCTCAGTCCGCAGTAGGGGGCGTACAGGAGGCAGCCGATCGTTTCTCTCTCCCTCCCTTTCTAAAATCAATAAAAACATATTTTTTAAAAAAAGAAATAATACATGCCCTCTATAATTTTCCTTACCCTGCACAGATAGGCCAGAAATACATAGTACTTTAAGCCAGGTTACATTATAATAAATTCCATTATTAGCACAATTAAAATTAATTTAATTTTACTTTACTTTGTTTACAGAGGGAGTAAAAGCCACGTCGGAACTTAGTATCTCTTGTGAATCTCATGACTGGAGTGCAGTTTCTAAGACACAATTTGAGCCCTGGCTGGGTGGCTCAGTTGATTGAAGCATCATCCCATATACCAAAAAGGTTGCGGGTCAATTCCCGGTCAGGGACTGTACCTAGGTTTTGGGTTCTATCCCTGTCGAATATAGGATTCAACTGATGGATGTTTCTCTCTCTCTCTCTCTCTCTCTCTCAACAACAAAAACCATCATGATTTGATCTTGGGTTGCCATAGGAAATTGAAAAGGCCTTTGACTATATTCCATTTGAATCCAGGTTTTATGTTGAGAGATTTATTTACGCTTTTGTATGTTTTTCATTATTATTGCTAACTTATAAAGGTTTCTTTTAAAAGTAGTTTCAAATATTTAAAGCACATAATCGGGTGAATTTTGACATGTATATATATGTATACAGATATGAAACCATCCCCACAATCAGGATGGTGAACCTTCCCCTCACTCCCAAAATTTTCTTTGCTACTGTGTAACCCCTCCTTGCCCACCCTGTGCTCCTTACAGGTAACCGCTGGTTTGCTTTCTGTAACTATAGATTAGTTTGCCCTTTTTTAGAATTTTATATAAATAGAACCATACTGTCTTTTTATTGTCTGGCAATATTGATGTATATCCTTTTAGTTCCAGTTCGGACATCATAAGAGATATTCTTGAAGAAGAGGAAGCCTGGGAAGCATCACATAAGTGAGTTCTTGTAATTATTCTGTGTGCATTTTGACCTGAGAAATTATAATTCTATACAGTTGATTTTCAAACAAAAGAATGTTTGTGCTCTCTGATTTAAGAAAGTAGTAATTCATACACCTCCAGATAAAGATTTCCAGTCTATTTCTTGTTTCTATATATTTCTGCTTATAAATGGAATCCCAGTGTAATAACTTGGAATATTTGTCAGGAGTTGTTTTTCTAAAGACAAATTGTTCCAATAGGTGATTATAGTTTGGCCTTAAGTACTGGCTCCAGAGTGTTTAGTGTAGAATAAATGCACTTTTACTTCTCCTATACCACTTAGGAATCTGCTGGGAAATGAGACTTTGGGATGGGGGTGGGAGGCCATTCCAGTTCCCACTGGTAGGTAAGCAGGAAAGGGACAGTGCCAAAAAATAATACATTTTCATTAATCTCCACCTACAGGAGTCACCTGTAGTACAGCAGGGAAAATTTACGATAATTTCATGATCGAATACCTCCATAGGCCATTAGAATTGCCTAGCAGTTCTCCTGTGCCTGCGATCACTTCTTTGTCCTGTTCTTCACAAGGATTATTTGAAAACTCAGTTTTTTTCAGTGGCTCCATCCCCCGAGCTGAAGACCTGGTTCTTTATAGAGAAAACCAAAGCCATTATAGTGGGATCTTCATCTCTCCAAACATATAAATCTGCCTGTATTTATACAGATTCAATCCTCATTTCCTCTTTCTATAATAAAGGGATGTCCTAACTCCTATTGGAGGCGAATTCCTTCTCCCTCATCCTACTCTCTTGTCAGGAACTTGGCTGTGTCCCTTCCCTCTTGTATAGGCAACCTTTCCTTCTCAACTGTAATTTTTTGTTGGGTTTCCTGCATGCTCAAATCTTTCTCATCCTAAAACCAGCCAACCACATAGCCAACAGACAAAAACACCTTACTCAGCCTCTCATCTTGCTCATTCTTATCCTCCAGCTACTATCGTATCTCTCCTTCCTTTCTTAATAGATTATCTCTACTTGTAGTCTCCGTTTCCTTATTTCCCACTTACTTCCTCTTCAACATTTTCAGCCAGTACCATCATTCTGACATAGCTTTCACTCAGGCCATTGAAGACCGCCATGTTGCTAAATCCAGAAGACATATTTTAGACCTTATCTCTCTTGACTTCTTAGCAGTGTTTGCTACTATTGACTTCTTCACCTTTCTTAAAAGCCTGTCTTCTTTGGCTTATGAGACACAATAACCTGTTTTCCTTTTGTTCAACTAGATCAGCGGTTCTCAACCTTTGGTTAGCAACTCCTTTGGAGGTCGAACGACCCTTTCACAGGGGTCGCCTAAGACCATCCTGCATATCAGATATTTACATTACAGTTCATAACAGTAGCAACATTACAGTTATGAAGTAGCGACGAAAATAATTTTATGGTTGGGTCACAACATGATGAACTGTATTTAAAGGGCCAGAAGGTTGAGAACCACTGAACTAGATCATTAGTTGTTGATGATCAAGATTAAATTGATCTCCTAATAAATTTATCTCCTGCCAGCTCCTCTCCTGAGCCCCAGATACATATATCAACTACCTACTTGATGTCTCTTCTTAGATATTTTTAAGACTCTTCAAAATCAACATGTGCAAAGCTGAACACTTAACCTTATCTACTCTCCTACACCCCCCTATATAGTTTTTAAAGCAAAATAAAAACATGATTCTCTTCTGGTGTTCCTTTTCAGCTAATTTCTTATACCCTCCCCTCGCCCCAACAATATCTGTCATTCTTGACATCTTGTTCTATAGTGCCTCTGTGATCACTCCTATAGATTTTACTTCTTAAATATCTCTGGAATCCATTCATTTATTTCTACCCCTCTCATCACCCTAGTTCATGCTACCATTGTATCTTGATTGGGCAATAAATTTGTCTATCCTTATTTTCTGGCTTCTTTATAATCTCATCTCCATATTGCAGTTAGAGTGACCTTTGTAAAATGAAAATCTGGTCACTGTTACTCATCTTTCTACTTTAAAAATAGCAGTAGCTTCTTCTTCCTTTTAGGATTGAGAAGGGACTCTTTAATATGCTTGAAAGGTCCCGCATGATCTGGTCTTCTCCAGTCTTCTGTCTTATCACACACCTGTGCGTTCCCTTTGTTCCTTAGATACAGGTGTCTCTTCATGCCACATGCCCACTCACCGCAGGGCCTTTGAACACGCTTATCTCTACCCAGAATGTTCTTCTCATCTTCCTTCTCGTTTACCTTTACCCTTCAGGCCTAAACTCGAGACCTGCTTCTCATGGAAGTCTTCTCTGGCCTTACCTTCTGGATCATGTCCATTTCCCCTACCAGGTTCAACATTGTAACCCCAGTGTCAATGCAGCTCTAACCCACAATAAATACTTTATATGTGTGCTCTCATTTAAATAACATAACAGTACTATGATGTATGGTTATTCCTTTTTATAATGAGGTAACTGAAGCTGAAAGAGGTAAGTCTCCAGCCCAATGTCACTTAGCAGTAAGTGATGAGTGATGGAGCTGAGAGTAGCTTAATGTGTCAAAGTCAACACTTTCAACCTTTAAGCTATACTATCTTTCCAAAGGAGAGATTTGCTGTGCTATTGACGTTTTGTAATTTCATAGCTGAGTCGCTAGGAAAATGGAAAAGTGTGGTGTATCCAAGGAACACAACATGAGTAGGTTTATCAGACTAACGAGATATTTGATGGTTCAAACTAGTGTTGCATGAAAGTTTGAGATTTTCGCTGCATTGCTTTCAGCTAAGCATTATTTAACTTTGCATTCTGGGAGAGAAGGCCACTCCTTCACTAACATGTTTTCTTTTTTTTTTTTTTTTAATATATTTTATTGATTTTTTACAGAGAGGAAGGGAGAGAGATAGAGAGTTAGAAACATCGATGAGAGAGAAACATCGATCAGCTGCCTCCTGCACATCTCCCACTGGGGATGTGCCCGCAACCCAGGTACATGCCCTTGACCGGAATCGAACCTGGGACCTTTCAGTCCGCAGGCCGACGCTCTATCCACTGAGCCAAACCGGTTTCAGCAACATGTTTTCTTTTATTGGGAATCATCCTGACACCAGCAGCTGTGACAAGCTGTAGCCCAGAATTCCTGAGCCCAAGTCCATTTTTAATAATGATGACCTCTTAAAGTCATTATTGATAAGAAAACACTTAGCAAACAAACCCCATCACTTGATAATAAATGTTAAAGCTGGAAAAGTGTAAGCACTCCTCTAGTCCAGTCCCCTCATTATGTGGAGAAGGAAGCTGGGTTCCAGAGGTAAATTGACTAGATCGAGGTCCACAGCTAGCTTGTGGCACTGTCAGGATCAGAATCCAGGACTCTTGACTTCAGCTGAGTGCACAAGAGTGTAAATAAGCTTATGCTATCATGTAGCTTTATTTATTTGTTTTTTGGATTTCTTCTTTAGAGGAGGGGAGAGAGAAACATTGATTTGTTATTCCATTTATTTATACATTCATTGGTTGCTTCTTGTATGTGCCCTGACTTGGAATTGAACCTGCAACCTTGGGACGATGCTCTTAACTGACTGAGGTACCTGGCCAGGGCTCCATATGTAGCTTTAGAGGCAGAATCAGGAAAAGCTTCCACAGCTTTACTTTTCAACAAAATGTAGCAATTCTTTAAGTGTCTGTGTTATCCTTCTAAGCATATTTTGTTATAAATTAATATGTTAATTATATTCCCCAGGGCAACCACTGAGAAATTTGAAATATAAAAGAAATGCAGTGGGCCCTAACCGGTTTGGCTCAGTGGATAGAGCGTTGGCCTGTGGACTGAAGGGTCCCAGGTTTGATTCCAGTCAAGGGCATGTACCTTGGTTGCGGGCACATCCCCAGTGGGGGTGTGCAGGAGGCAGCTGATCGATGTTTCTCTCTCATCGATGTTTCTGACTCTCTATCCCTCTCCCTTTCTCTCTGTAGAAAAATCAATAAAATATATTAAAAAAAAAAAGAAATGCAGAGGGATTAAAGTGGTACACTAGAAAATAAAATTTAAAATATAATAAAAGAAATGCAGAGGGATTAAAGTGGTACACTAGAAAATATTTAACACCAAAGAAGGCAGAGAATAGAGGAACCAAAAAAATGACATAAGCACTATAGAAAACAAATAGCAAATGACACTCATAAATCCTGCCTTGTCAGTAAATACATTAAGCATAAACAGATTAAACCCTCTATTAAAAGGCAGAGATTGGCAGAGTGGATTTTTTAAGAAAAAACATGATTGAACTATATATATGCTTTCTACATGAGATGCACTTTAGATTCAAAGATAAATAAATTGAAAGTAAAAGCATAGAAAAAGATACACCATGCAACAATAACCAAGAGAAAGCTGCCATGGTTAATATTAGACAAAAATAGACTTTAAGACAAAAAATGTAACTAAAGACAAAGAGATATTTTATAATGATAAAATGATCAATCCATCAGAAAGATACAGTAATTATAAGCATATATAAACCTCAGTATATACCAAAAAGCAAAAAAGATGAAAAAAACAAATCCCAAGAAATCCTTACAAGTTAGATGAGAAAAATGATGGAAAGGAAAACCACCCAGCAGCAAGGAGCAAAAGCCCATCAAAAAATTATGCCGATGGGCCTGGCCTCCCTGTTTGTGGGTGTAGAGCCAGGCAAGCTAAACACAGAGTGGACTTGCCTCCAGACAATGATCGTATTCATCTGAGGCCTGGCCTATAATGGAAAGAAGGATGATTCCTTGAGACAAAAGAACCTGGGAAGCTCCCTGCCTCTGCAAGTCTCAGACATGTATACAGGCTCCAGTCTGTCTGTTCATGTTCCCTTTAAAGTGTTGTGCCAAGAACTGTATGCAGTAAATGTTACAATGCAGAACTCATCCAGAGTCATCACTCTGATTATTTTGTCTTGCTTATTTGACTTGACAAAATCTTAGGTTTAATCTGTTTGCTTACTGACTGCCTTTCACTGTCCATTCCTTTTGAACCTAGTGTCCCTCTACTGCCATTAAACCATGGCTTCCTGTCCTGAATCTGGGAAATCATCTCTGGGCACATTTATTATCCTTCCTACTTTTCCTCTTCTAAGATTCAGCTCATGCCTCTTGTCTATGAACACATATTGAGTCGCCCTTCTATTTAAGTAGAAAGAAACCAAGGAGTTTTCTATCATCTGGTGACAAAACCAGAGACCCATCCTTCTTAATAGACCTTTATCCAGAGACAGAAATAGGTTTATCCCAAGGAAGTTGGCATGTTGGCCGATAAGTTTTTCTTTCCTTTGTTCCATTATTTCTAGGAAGTAAATACTAATAAAATCAGCAAGAACTTTACTTCTGAGTATTAGAGAAGGTAAATATCATTTAACTAATATCTCTCAAATTCCTAATATGTGCTACATTGTTATAAATTAATATAACTATGGTACTTGTTATATTAGGTACTTTCATTTTCATTTTATTATTTAATCCCTGTGATTGCATGGAAGAGAAGAAACTTTACTCACTGTGTTTTGTGAGAAATCTGTTCCCAGAAGGATGGTGAATTGTCTTGAATCTCCTAAGCCTAAGTCTACTGCTTCTCCCACTGTGCTACAGCTGTGAGCTGGCACTACATAGTAATTCTCTGGACTGAGTTCTTCATCAGTTTACACCCTGTAATAAGGAGTCTGGTTCCATTATTTTGTTGTTTGCTGGTAGCTTTTAGGTCTTAACCCTTCCTCTTCCTCTTCTGTCCCACATCTGGACAAGCTGATAGGAAATCCTGGGTGCTCCCTCCTTTGGTCCTGGCAAACCATGCAAGTCCCTATCTGTATATGGGAACCCTCTCTCTTATCCCAACCAAGGCAGTTTCCATTTTCAGACCAACTTGGAAAGCCTGCCCTGGTCTCACCAGAAAAGCCTCTTTATGTGAGTAATAAACCTTTCCATACTATGATTCTAGTACCAGTTCTGATTGGGGGGAGGTGGTGTTTTCCCAAACTAAAAAGCAATTCTAGAATACCAGCTGGGTGTCCTATAATTCAACTCAATTTTTAAAAATACGTTTTTATTGATTTTTAGAGAGAGAGGAAGGGAGAGGAATAGAGAGATAGAAACATCAATGAGAGAGAAATATCCACCTAGGAGTGGCATTCATTACAGGCTTGTATAGTGTAAGTTCAACCTATAAGAAACTGCCAAATTGTGTTCCACCAGCAATGTATGCGAGTTCTAGTTGCTTCATATCCTGGCCAGTACTTGGTTATTGTTTTACTTTTTATTTTATTAAGCCATTCTAATAGATATACAGTATTTTATTGTTTTAATTTGCATTTCCCTAAGGATTAATGATGATGAACTTCCTTTCATGAATGCCAAATCATGGAGGCTGGTATTTTATCCTTGGTTTTTTGATGAAATGCCTCCTCAAATCTTTTGCCTTTTTTGTGGGTTCTCTTCAGTCTTCCTGCCCTGCTCCCCACCTTTCTCCTGAGCACCTGGAGGAAGTGCCTGGAAGAGAGCCTGCAAGTGTCTGTGGACCCCCTGTGGCAGGGCCTCTGTACTAGCCCCTATCTCAGAATTATTCAAATGAACTAACAAGAATATAGTGACAAACTCCTAGATGGAGAGCAGGCTGACAGCTCTCAGGGATGAAGGGTGGGGTGGAGGGATTGGGATAAACAAAACAAAACAGAACAGAAAAACTCATGGCCAGGGACAACAGAGTGGTGATTGCCTGCCGGGTAGAGGGCAAGAATGGAGGGAAGCGGAGGAGGGGATAAATGGTGATGGACGGGTGGAGACTTGACTTGGGGTGGTGAACACACAATACAGTGTCCAATGATGTGTTGTACAACTATGCACCTGAAACCTGTATATTTTTGTTAACCAGTGTCACCCAGATAAATTCAATAAAAAGGAAAAAAATGTCAGCTGACAGCCACCTCTTTCTCAGTGCTCTGCCAGCAGTGAGGGGCTTATCTTTCTTTGGAAATTTGTTTTCATGCCTAACTGTCTCAGCTCTCTGATAGGATCAAGAAAAGTTATGATTATTTTGGACTATCTGGCTTTGTTTGTTATTAGGATGGGGGCAGTTTAGGTTGTTTTTTTTTTTTTGCAGCTTTCTAACATGTTAAGTAGAAGCCTAAACTGTTAGATTTTGATTCAGAAGAAAGGGGTTCAGTTCCTGGCTCTGTCACTTATGTCTATGGTCTTTGGTAATCACTGTTTTCTCAGTTGTAAAGTGGGAATAATAATAATTATTATATTATTTATAATTATAGTATCTACACTAATAAAAGACAAAGATCAACAAAGATGGTGGCTAATTTGCATACTTCATGCGGGGCCGGCAGCATGTGACACTGCCCACGGGACCTGGGTCCCGGGCCCTGGACCCCTGACCCGGCAAGGCGGAGCCGGCAGCGCCTGAGGCTGCCCGGGGGATCCAGGCTTTGGATCCGTGACCTGGCGAGGGAGCAAAGTGGAGGAGAAGGGAGAGCCCAGGTGGCAGAGAAGGGAGGGATCCGAGGGCGAAGCGGCGAAGGGAGGGAGTGAGGCAGAGGAGAAGGGAGCGAAGCTCACCTCGGTGGGCTTCGCTCCTTTCTCTGCTTCGCTCCGGTCTCAGGAAGCCCTATTCTTACAGGAATCTTCCTGCAACGGGCCTCTAGTAATATAATATAATAATAATAATTATTATTATTTTAACAGATTGGTCAGTGGAGTAGAGGGCTATTTAGAGGTTTAAATGAAATGATGTCTGTGAAAACACTTATAAACTAGAAACTGCTATAAATAGTAATGATCATTATTTTCTAAGATGCCAATTCCATTTTACTCTTTTCAGAAACGATCTTCAAGACACAGAAACAAGTCCAACACAGAATCGTCGGACAAGACCAGAAAGTGCTGAGATGGAGCCGAGAAATAAGAGGAATAGGAACTAGTGTGGCTTTGGCAACTTTCCCAGGGCAGTGATCCGAATATGGTACTTTCTGTTGCTGTATAGATTTCATATTCATAATGCCCACGTAAGGGTGTACATTCTAAATATTTTTAACCAAATTTTCATTCTTTTCTGTCTTTCTCGGGGGGAGGGGGAGAGGGAGTTACAAAACATCCTCACTTGGTCAGTTACCTTTTGCTGGGATATCTTTCTCTCAAATACTGACTTCCCATGTTCACCAGCTTTGCACAGTACACAGGCTTTTTTTTTGCAAAGGTTTTCTTGTTTGGCTTTGTTTCTAAATTTCAGAATGTCCTTAACCCATTCTCCTTCTCTTCCATGGAGAAACCCACTTCAGAAAGGATTCTTCAACCTTTTACTACAGGAGCAGTCGAGGAGTTAAGGCCTCTATTTCTAGAAAGGCAGAATGTCATAACTCACATCCTTGGTGTCAGCATCCTTGGTGTGTGTGTGTGTGTGTTAGTCTGAATGCCATCGTGCCCATTATAGCAGTTAGTGATGGTTGTTGCCTGAGTTTAAGGTAGTCAGTTGTTAGACCCATGTCTGACACGTTATTCAGATGTTAGTCACAAACAATAAATTAAAAACATTGGGCATAGTCTTCAGAAATGGCAGTGACAAAGGTTATTGTTATTCTTTCTTTTCACTTGGGTAAATTGAATTTTTAACACTTTGAATCCTAGCCATTAAAAGAATGCTGCAATAAATGGATTTTGTAAATGACTAGACTCTACATCAATTTAAAATCATGTGCTTGAAACAGTATCTTGAGTATAAGCTACAAATCATCCAAGGGGTTGGTCAGAAATGATCTCTGTGTGAAATGTGCACCGGTGCCCGTAGCTTCCAGAGTCCCTCAGGCCTCTCTGGCGTCTCAGTCAGTCTTCACCCGCCGCCACCGCCCAGCCCAGATACATCAGCTTTCCAGAGACAAGCTAGCGAATGTGGCAGTGTTAAGACAACAGATGTATGAATGTTCCAGGATGTTTGTGACTTCCGCTTTCCAGACAGTGTCTCCGTGGACTTTGCCATTTTGGTATGCTCTCAGGTTTCTGGGTAATGTGTGGAATCTCATTATAACTTAGAGTTAAGCGTTTTAACACTTAAATGGCCATTTGTTTTCTTTATGAGTTTTCTGAGCTTCAAATGATTGCATAATAATTTGTCATAGTCATTTAATCTAAAACGGGGGGTGGGAAATGTCCGGCCCTGCCAAGGCATTAGGGGTGAGTTAATTAAATGTTTGCCCAAATAATAGGCTAATTTTTAAGTTGATAATTGTGTATGGCCTGAGAATGATGTTATAAATATCCAAATGGCCCTTGGCAGAAACTAAGTTCCCTACCCCTGACCTAAAATCACGAGTGTGCACTAGGGAAACTAAAGGCGGCAGCACACACTGAATGCATCGAAGGATCTCAGGGGCAGTGCGTGAGCAATGTCAGACAGCGTGGGGCTTATCATCGATGTGATATTTACGATTGAGTTACCAGAAATTATGCTAAAAGGAAAAGTGCTTGTATCATTAAAAAGTACACAGTCTGCTATAAATTAAACTGGAAATTATTACTACACTGTTTGCAGCAAAATGAGTTTGCAAGGGAGCAGTGAGAGCCAAGACAGGGAGGCAGGCAAGTGAATTCACTCAGGTAATATTTAACTATCTACGCAGTGAGGTAGCAGGCAGCATGCTGAGCACTGGCAGTGCAGAGGTGACAGCGGCCGTCTGAAACCGTTTTCTCAGTGGGGAGGGGAGGACAAATTTGCTCCCCAGGGACATTGGGCAATATGTGGAGATACTTGGCTGTCACGACTGGGTTTGGGGAATTGGCACTAGTATCAGTGGGTAGAGGCCAGGAATGCTGCTAAATATCCTACAGCACACAGGCCAACCCCCATGGAGTGTTTGCTGGGCTGCCCTAACAAAGTGCCACAAGAGAATTTCCCCCCTCACAGTTCTGGAGGGTAGCAGCCTAAGATCAGGTTGTCAGTAGGGCTGGTTTCTTCTGGGAGCTCTCTCCTTGGCTCTCACTGGGTCCTCACGTGATCTTTCTTTTTTGTTCTCACATCTGTGTCCTAATCTCCTCCTATAAGGACACCAGTCATACTGGACCAGGGCCCATCTATATAACCTTGTTTTTACCCCAATTACCACTTTAAAGACCCTATCTCCAAATACATTCACATCTGAGGGACTGGGGGTTAGGACTTCAATATATGAGTGGCATTGGGGACAGGGACCCACAACTTCGCCCACAATAAAGAATTATCCAGTTCATAAAAACGTTGTGGTGCATATATACAATGGAATATTACTCCACCATAAAAAAAGAATGAAATCTTAACCATTTGTGACAATATGGATAGACCTGGAAGCTTTTATGCTAAATGAAATAAGTCAGAGAAAGACAAATACCATGTGATTCTACTTATATGTAGAGTCTAAATAACTAAATAAAAGAACAAACAAAACAGAAATAGACTCATAGATGCAATGGACAAACTGATGGTTGCCAGAGAGGGGATAGAGGGACCCAGGTGAAAAAGGTGAAGGGATGAAGTACAAGTTGGTAGTTACAAAATAGTCATGGGGATGTAAAGTACAGCATAGGGAATACAGTCAATAATACATAGTCAATAATGTTATAATAACTATGTGTGGTGTCAGGCGGATACTAGATGTATGAGGTGATCACTTAATAAATTATATAATTGTCTAATCAGTATGCTGTATATCTGAAACTAATATAAAATAATATTGACTATCAACTAATAAAAAAATTTTTAAAAAAAGAATGATTTGGTTCAAAATGTCATTGGTGCTGAGATTGAGAAATGCCCAATGTCAAGGACCTCCCAAGTCTGCTTTAAAAATAAAGGTTAAAGGGCATTTACTGAGCTCTGGTTGTTAACACTTAGCATACATTTAACATTTACACATTGAAAGGAAGGTATTTTTATATTTATTAGAGAATAAGGAATTTAAGGTAAGTGTTAAATCCAGGATTAAAACTGACAAGCTTCTGGTTTCACCTTTTAATGAAAATACGATCCTAATCACTAGTTTTTATTTTTTTATTTTTACCTCCTCACTCCCCGTAGGGTATAACAGCTACTGTGGGTGTGTCACCTCACAACAGTGGTGTTTATGTTTGAGGGCACAGGTAAGCTGCTGTATGTAATTTAGAAAGGACGGGTCTAGATGGTTCCGAGTGTCAGCCCATCCTTTCATCCTCCAATTTCTTCTCTTTATACCCTTCATTGAGAATCACTGGTCTAGTTGAAAAAGTAATTCACACACAAAGGACAATGTGGGTTACATAGGGAGGGTAGTATGGATTTAAAAACTGACATGTATGGTGAAGATTCATGTCAACAGGGGTAAACAAACAGTGAGCAGAGGATTTTTTTCCTTGTGGCCCTTGGCCCTGTAGAATGAAGAGAAAGCAACTGTCTAGACCAGTGATGGCAAACCTATGACACGCGTGTCAGAGGTGACACGCGAACTCATTTTTTTGGTTGATTTTTCTTTGTAAAATGGCATTTAAATATATAAAATAAATATCAAAAATATAAGTCTTTGTTTTACTATGGTTGCAAATATCAAAAAATTTCTATATGTGACATGGCACCAGAGTTAAGTTAGGGTTTTTCAAAATGCTGACACGCCGAGCTCAATAGGTTCGCCATCACTGGTCTAGACTATTACACTGATAGAGCGACTGGGTGAACAGAGCGACTGAGTTTTCTTAGAGCCAGGGAAAAGGCAGAAACAGTAGATTACAAAATCCTCAGCACTGATAAAAATAACAGTTCTTTAAATGAGACACATTTTTTCCTATTATATGTTTTTATCATAAAAGTTTTATATATATATATATATATATGCCTAAGCAACTGAACGACCGGTCGCTATGACACGCACTAACCACCAGGGGGCAGATGCTCAACACAGGAGCTGCCCCTGGTGGTCAATGTGCTCCCACAGCAGGAGCACCGCTCAGCTGACTGGTGGGCGCCAGATGCAGGGCTCACGGCTGGCCGCTGCAGCCTAGAGACCGTAGCAGAGTGGCAGCAAGCCTAGCGTTGGTGGCAGGCACAACGGGGCCGGATGAGCAGGAGCGGCAGGCAGCATTGGGCTGCTGGTTTCGGCCCAATCCCCGCAGGCTACGCTGAGGGACCCCGCTGGTGCACGAATCCATGCACCTGGCCTCTAGTATATATAAAAGCCTAAGCGACCACTCGACCAGTCTCTGTGATGTGCACTGACCACCAGGGGCAGACGCTCAACGCAGGAGCTGCCTCCTGGTGGTCAGTGTGCTCCCACAGCAGGAGCGCCGCTCAGCTGACCAATGGATACCAGATGCCGCTGGGCTCACAGCTGGTAAGCGCAACTGTGGCCGAACGAGCCTCTCCCCACTACTGAGCGGTGGCGGCAGCAGGCACAGCGAGGCCAGGATGAGCGGGAGAGGGATGGCACCGGCTCGGGCTCCTCCCTGGCCCCCTGCCGCTTCGAACACTACTACATCCCTTGGGGGATGTCGGATGGCCTGGCCTGCAGGGATCCCAAAACCGGCAGTGCGACATCCCCCAAGGGGTCCTGGATTGCGAGAGGGCGCAGGCTAGGCTGAGGGACCCCACTGGTGCACGAATCCGTGCACCAGACCTCTAGTTAATCATGAAATTAGAGGGGGAAATATCGGAGCCATTAAATTTATTATCATTTTGATAATCTTTGGTTTTAGTCTTACGGTGTGGAAACAATGAGACTACTTTCCCCGATTTACAGTGTCCCTCATAAAAATTTATTTCTCCCTCTTTCTCCTTCCCTCCTTTTTATCCCTTCCCCCCTTTTTGTCCCTTCTACCGTACCTTTCCTTTGCTCTCTCCCATCCCTTCTTTCTCTCAGCTATCATGACTTCCTGTCAAGTAGTGTGAAAAACAAAGATAAGCCTTGCCCTAATGGACCTTGTAGACCAGAAAGGGAGATGGACATTAATCACATAATTGTACAAATTACAGTTGTGGTAAGTGCAGTAAAGCAGAGGTATGTGGCCCTATGAAAATATGCAGGAAAGAGATTTCATTTTTGACCATTCTCTCTAGGGAGCTTGAAAAGCAATCCAAGGTGGTAAGGCTAATCCTCATATTCCCTCCATATCCTCTGTGTCCCCCGTCCTTAGGAACCTGTGCATGTATCCTCTTTTGGTCCAAAAGACAAAACATTAAAATGCTCATGCAAATAACCGACTGTGTGTTCACTAACTTCACAGCTATGTCAGACCATCTGGACAAGTCAGAATTTCATGTGACCTAGCAGCCAGGACCATCCACACTAGATACAGTGCCTTCAGCATCTCATCCCATAGCACTTCCACAGCATTATCAGTGCCCATCAGTGAGCAGCACCAATCCTTCTGGATTCGGTACCACATTAGCACAAAGTCTTTTGTTCTTGGACATTGAAGTTACTTCCAGTTTTAAATAATAGAATTACATTCTTAGGTCAGATGCACAGAAATGGAATTGTGGGAACATTAGCGCAATAAAATATATGGGCAGGTTTTCAAAATAGAGGACACCAGGATATTAAACTCTAAACGGGAGTTGTTCCTTGGATTTTTAAATAATGGTCATTAAGAAATTTATTGCAACTCTTCAGTGGGAATTTCACAGCAAGTGCAAAAGCTTTCATATGGCTGTTACTTCTGTTAACTATCAAAGCCGACAGTCTAAAGTTGAAGGGGACAGAGAAGATTTGTAAGGCTATTAGCAAACAAAGACCAAACGTAGTTGAGTGTTTTAATTTTATTGTATTTAGGAGCTCTGAAGGCAATGGATAGCTGGAAACGCTTTATAAAAGCAACGGTCGGCTGGCAAACCGGTGGTCCGTGAGGTCTGAAAGGTTGGTGATCGCTGTTTTATAGTATTTCACCTGATAAGGAAACAAATTAAAAGACATATTCCAAGAACACTCAGTATGTGTGAGAATGTGTCTCAGGTTGGATTTTTAGAAAATGAACAATCTAGCTTTGTGCAGTTTACAAGAAACAGTCACACAGAAAGTAAAAAGGTAGGGAGAAATTCCCAGCAAAGCTAATTAAATGTAGCAATGATTATAACAAATTAGCTATGTGCTTTTTTTTTTCCATTTCACATCAACTAGTGAAAACTTGTTATGAGAAATGGGTTGTGTGTGGACTAGCTTTTAAGAAGGGATACAATTTGTATTAGCAGGAAGGAGGAGGAAGGGTGCCCTCGTGCCGCCCCTGCATTTCCTAAGGGTACTGTGGGCTCCTCTCTCTGGGTGTTTGGCATGTTGGGGACAACGCCTCCACCCCGCCTCCACTCATGTCCCTATGATCGCAATGAAATATATGGGCAGGTTTTCAAAATAGAGGACACTAGGATATTAAATTCTAAACGGAAGTTGTTCCTTGGATTTTTAAATAATGGTCATTAAGAAATTTATTGCAACTCTTCAGGACTCCAGGATGTTAAATTCCTATCGCAGGCAGCCATGGGTCAGGCTGGGCAGATGGGCTCCCCTGTGTGGAACGGGCAGGCACCCTTCCCTGCAATCTTGGAGCCAGCACCACTCTTCCACACGACTGGCCGACTGGCTGACTGGCCGTGGGAAAGGAGGGGCACGCACTTCCTTGGCCAGTCTCTGAGAACCCTGCTCTGCGTTGGGTGGAGAGAAACAGCCGCTGTTCTGTGAGAGCCGCCCTGGCCAGTTCCTTCTGGTCACTGAAGGATGGTGTGAAGCTGCCGTCGCCTCCTCCAGGGCTCAGGTGTTGGGTTATTAGTACCTAGACTTATGAGGCTTGCAGAGGAGGGAACGGGAGGGATGGGGAGGTTGGAAGGAGGAGGAAACATCAACCGGGGCTCATCCCTGGTGTCTGTGGAGATTCATAGCAGGACCAGGACTAATCCTTGGGCATCCGAACCCTTGGAGACCACAGTGACTTGTTTGTTTTAACAGCTTCATGGAGATAGAATTCACTCGACCTACAATTCACCCATTTTAAACATACTGTTCAATGGCTTTCAGTATATCAGAGTTGTATGGCCATCACTACAATTAATTTTAGAACATTTTCATTATCCCTGCACCCTTTATCCTTCCCCCTCAACTCTCCTACCCTTTTCAGCCCTAGGATACAACCAATCTGCTTTTCCTTTCTATACTTCCTTTTTCTGTGCATTTCATATCAATAGCATTATAAATATGTGGTCCTTTGTGACTGCTTTCTTCACTCAGCACAATGTTTTCAGAGCTCATTCATATTGTAGTACATAACACCACTTCCTTTTATTGCTGAATAATATTCCATTATATGGGATAGACCACATTTTGTTTATCCATTCATCAGCTGATGGATATTTGGGTTATTTCTATTCATTATGACAACTTTGAATAATGTTCCTAAGCACTTGCACACAAGTTTTTGTGTGAACGTATGTTTTCACCCCTCCTGGGTATATACATAGGAATGGAATTTGGAAATCACATGGTAACTATGTGTTTAATATTTTGAGGAACTGCCAAACTTTCCCAAAGCGGCTGCACAATTTTAACTTCCCACTAGCAGTGTATCAGGGTTCAGATTTCTCCACATCCTTTCCAATGCTTATGATTAATCTGTCTTTTATTAGAGCAATGCTAGTGGGTGTGAGGTGGTATCTCGTGGTTTTGATTTGCATTTTCCTGACAGCTAATGATATTGAGCATCTTTTTATGTGTTTATCTGCCATTTCTGTGTCTTTGAAAAAAATGATTCCGTTTCTTCACCCATTTTTAAATTAGATGATCTTTTTATTGAGTTCAAGATATTTTTAATATCCCTTTTGATTTCTAATTTGAGACATGAGTTACATATAGAGGAGTACATATAGAGAAATAGTTCTGTCTCAGCTTCTAGTAGTTCCCTCACAGGTGCTAATCAATATTCTGCTGAAGACTCAGGTGGACCTGAGGGTCTCCAGGGTTTGCTCTGTGCAGAAACCTCTTCATGTCTCTGATTAACTTGTCTCTCTGGACTCCCAGCTCCTTCTGCTCAATTCAGGGAGCTCATCATGCTCCACCTGGTCTCCACCTGGGACCGCAGGGCAGGAAGCTGGAGCAGTTCCAGGACTCACTGTCTGTAGTGGTTTCCATCTCTCAGGGATCACTGTCCTTCATTGCCTGGTGACCAGTTTCTTAAAAGCTGCTGGTTTTAAAACCTTTTTTTTCCCCCCCAGGCGTGGGGAGTAAATCTGATCCCTGTTTTGTCTGGAAGTGGAAGTTTCCCATTGCTGTGTTATTTAAATTGCAAATTAAAAATAATCTCAAGGTCATCCATAAGGGACTAAATAATGGAACATTCATGTGATGTACTTTAAAGCTATCAAATGTTTTGGAAGAATATCTGTAGACATAACTTGATAATATGCCGGAAGCCGGTCCATTCTTGCTGCTTGACACAGTCGCTGCAGGAAAGAAACATCTGCACAGCATATGTTTCAAGGGACCTGGCATATATAGCATATTGTTCTTAATATGTTTGCTCTCCTTAGCGTCATGTGTTTTAACCAAGGTCACCTCTCCGAGAAAGGTTGTTTCCCCAGGTGGGGATTTTTCCCTGAGGTTAGGGAGGGGATACAACCCCTTAACTAAGTGCCAGGTGGGTAGTTAATCACTTTAACTACAAACAATCACGCTTAAGCTACATAATCTTTACTCCCTGGAATGGAGATAAGAGATGCCCTAACCTTTGCAATAGAAATTGACAGGATTAAAATCAACTGGTATAAATACAGATGTAACAAGACAATAAACATCAGATCCAAACCAGAACTTCACTGGAGATCCCGACCAGAACTTTGGCTGGAGATCCTGGCTAGAGGTCCTGACTAGGCTGCTGATCAACTGAAGGCTGTCTCCGTGTCATTCCTTCTTCGCCGACTCCGTCCACACCTTTGGGGACCCCTGGACCTGCTGGGGTTGGACTCCAGCAATAATATAATAAAGAGACTGCAAATCTATAGTAAATTCCAGTGTTTAAAATGTATTATTATGTATTCATGTGTCATGTGTATGCATAAAGAAATAAAAGAAAATGCCCCCAAATGTTACATCATTTGTGAATTTAGGATGATTTTAACCTTCTTTTCTACATCTTCTAAATTGTCTCTAATGCATTCATTGAGAATCTTACATATGTGTGTATATGTCTGTATATATGTGTAATATTGGGATATGTGTATACACACACACACACACACACACACAGATACTGTGGGTGGGGTAAGGAGGAAATATGGAAGGCATGATTATAGGAGATAGTTGGGCTGTAAGCCAGGCTCTGCTACACTTTGCCTATGATTCAGGGAAACTCATTTCCTTCTCTCAGCCTCAGTCCTCTCAGCAAAGGCAAAGTGACCTGAGAGGCCCCCGCTAGGACAGCGAGGAGCCCATGCCTGCTCTAAGGCGAACAGTGCCTTGCCTGCTCTGCCCTTTTCCTGAGAGCTAAAGTGAGATCTCCCCAGTGCTCTGTACTCCAGATGGGATGGCAGTTCTCTTCTGGTTGGCTTTTCTAGGTCAAGGACGTCTGGAGCAGGGAATTATAGGGTCTTTATAATTTTGAAGGCACCTCTCTCGTGGCTGCTTGCTGCCCATCTGAAGTGAGCAGGGAGCAGTGAGCACTGGGTCCGGGAGGGGCCAAGGCATCATCCAGGGTCTGCAGTACAGTGGGTGGGGATCCCCGCCCCCTGCTGCCCCTCGCCAGCTGGTGCATTTCCCTGCTCACTTCCAGGGCTGCTATGTTCAGCTTCCCTAGACACTTCCCTGTTCCTGCCTGATGTGAAAGCACAGCTTGTCCCAGCTTCTGTACCTAAGTATCCACAGTGTTCCTTAGCTCTGAAAAGTGGAGGTGACAGCAGGAATAGGCAAGGGTAGGACAGGCGTAGGCAAGGGACGTCTCTTCAGGATCCAGGATGGTGAGGGGCCCGGGAACATGACATGAACCAGGGATATTTAACCTAGAAGAGAATGTTCTTCAGGACATTGGTATCTTTGAATAATAAAAGCTAGCATTTACCAGACACTGTGTGCTGGGCACGGTGCTACATTTTCTTTTAAAAATTCTCACAGGTGCCATTTACAGATGTGGAAACTGAAGCACAGGGAAATAGAAAATCAACATTAACCTACCACAGTGCTAATTCCCACAGGCAAGATCCACCAGTGAATGGTACAATGATTAGGTGAAGAGCTAAGGCACAGAGCTGGGAGTGGCAGGGCTAAGATCTACGTAGGTTTACCTGACTTCAACTTCTGCAGCCACCACATCTGAGGAATCTGATGTGGGTTTGGCCACAGCTTGTTCTTGGGCTGCAGGTCAGCTGCAGGGGTTCCCATTGGTCCTTGTTCTATCCTAACTTCAGGCCCAGCTCTCCTTCCTGACCACCAGCTGGCTGACCTCTCAGGCCTCCAGACCCAACACCAGAAACAGAGAGCACAGCTCTGCATAGTCTTCACCCACTGTCACCGTTATGCAAAGCCCAGTCCTGTTATCAGACTCTGTATTCTATGTCACTTGCTGTAATTCTGCTTTTCCAATGGAACCCTTCCCTAAGTCACACATACCTGCCAAATGCTCAAGGTTCTATCCCACCCTCACATCTTACTGGCCTTTATCAGTGGTTCACCATTATCCAGAAAGTCAAGTCCAGGTTCCTAAGGATGGCGCTCAGAGCCCCAAAACCTGTGCTCTTGGCTTCTATACTAAACTGCTCGCCAGGAAATCTCGGACTGAATCTGGCTCTGCCTCTACTAGCTATGAAGCCTTGGGCTAGTCAACTTCCACTGAATGTCAGTCTCCACATCTGCACAATGGGCATTACAAAACTTTCTTCCAAAGCTAATATTCTGCCCACACCACCTGTTTTCCGGCTGTGTCCACTCTGATTGGTTGGTGCCTATGCCCTGCTGGTTCTTACATGTTATGACTATCACCCTGTATTAGTTTTCTATTGCTGCATAGCAAATGACTGCACACTTAGAGACTTACCACCTATCTCCACAGGTCAGAAGTCTGGGCACAGTGTAGCTGGGTTTTCTGCTCAGCCTCTTGCAGGGTTAACATCAAGGTGTCAGCTGGGACTCATTCTTATCTGGGGCTTGGGGTCCTCTATGACAGAGTCCTATATACTAGTAATGTGACCTACTCAAGAGAGCGATACCTCACTATCTTCACAGATCCTGCTCACACTCCAGGGGAGGGAAATTGCAGAGTATGTGCATCAGGGGTTGGGAATTTAGTCCATTTTCGGGTTCTGTCTACCACAAATACCATCTACTCAGTGCTGTGAGTTAAATAAAACATGGACGTGCCTAGCACAGGGCCTGGCATATTGTTGGCCTCATATCTATTCACTGAATCTTTTTCTTTGACTTGTTTGTGATTACATGTGGGCAAAGGAGCCGACTTTAGTGTTTTCTCTTTATCTCCAGCACCCAACACATGCAGGCCCAGGACGTGTTCTTCTGTAAGAGGAAGGAAGACTACATGGGAAAGCAGGTTTTGGTAAGAGGCGAAGGACTCTGAGAAGAGCCAGAGAGCAGGGTAGGGGGAGGCTCCGAAATGAAGGAGCAGAGGATGTCTGTGGGCACGGAGGACACACAGGCTTTGCCGCCATCACCTCTCTCGGGCCCTATTTCACTCCAGACGTGGTAGCTGCTGCTGCTACCCAATGTGTTTATGCCGCCCCACATGAGCATCTGCAAACACTCCTGGAAGAGCTGCTTCAGAAGCAAGGGGAGGTGCTGGGTTCCTGCCCAATCATCTGGCTGAACTCTGGTGCAGAGGCTGTGTCCTCATTCTGCTCCTTCCTCCAGAGGGGCCCAATGGGACAGACCTGCAAATGCAGCTTAGAAATGCGAGCTGAGGCGCCTTCTGGGATTCAGGGCTCCAGCTGTGCATATTCCAACAAGGGGAAGCATTGCACCAGGGGAAGGGGGAAGGAAAAACAACACGGCTGGTGTAAGAAATTAGGGCACCTGGACGACCAAGAGGGTTCTAGATGCATACCTTAGCTCGTGTACTTTCCCCAAAGCGCAGTGTAGGCTCACCTCCTCAATGAGGCATGCCCCATCGCTTTAATTTTTAAAAGATGGATTTGAGAGAGAGAGAAACATGGATTTGTTTTTCCACTTACTGATGCATTCATTGATCGGTTCTTGTATGTGCCCTGACCAGAGATCAAGCCCACAACCTTGGCGCTAACCAACTGAGCTCCCCGGCCTGGGCCCCCCATCACTTTAAGTGAGAGCAGCTAGCTCCTTCCTTCTTGTTCAGGGGCCGTAGGTTTCAGTAAAGGGCAAGGAGTGAGGACACCTGGGTCTCACTTTGTCAGGAAACAAGCTACGGGAACGTGGGCATGTCAGTGACCTCCTCTGGGAACCACGTTTTCTTACCCTTTAGAGGAGACAGAAGCACACGGTTTCTGTCAGCTTTTCATTTGGAGATGCTTCAGTTCCAATGGCCTTACCTTATTTTGGTATTCTGCTCTGGCCCTTCATTGGCCTTGAGCTTAGGGCGGTGTGTGGCCCCGGCTAAAACACAGGTGGGACTCATACCATGAACACCTGCTCTATGAACACCACGGCTTCCACTTGAGGAGCGTGCCCCGATGCCGAACAAGGCCGTGAGCTTCCTGCCCTTAGGTGCTGGAGTGTCTCCCTTTCAGAACCCAGAATTGGCCAAAAAGGACCCAGAAGGGCTTCAGGAGTTGGGGGTGACCCCCCCATGCATCGTCAAGAAAGAAAAGACCGGCTACTCCTTGGCTAGAGCACCTTTCCACACACTAGGTACCTCAGGCACCATTGCACACCCCGGCCACACTGAGGTAACCGAGTTGCTAAAGCCAGCCAATCAGCAACAGCTTCACTCAGTGACTAACAGCCAATCAGCAACAGCTTCACTCCAGTGACTAACAGCCAGCCAATCAGCAACAGCTTTATTCAGTAACTAACAGCCAATCAGCAGCAGCTTCCAATGCCATGCCGCCTCCCTCCAGTGACCACGCTGCTAACCGCGAGGGAGCCAAATGGGCGACGTCCAGGGGTCTGTTACCAGGTTCCCACAGCGAAAGTCGAGCAGCCCCTAAACCCTCCAACTGCTGAGAGCCCGCGCGCCCCTCACCTCCGCTCCTGGAACCCCTTCCTACCAGCCGGTGTTTGTGCAGAGGGCGCCGACAGGACGGCTCTCCATCGCTCAGCAAACAGTGCGGCCTCTGGTGTGAGAGACCGAGGGCGGGAGGGTAGACGGTCCGCCGCAGGAAGAGCCGCCTGCCGGGCACAGGATGGTGCCAGGAGGGCAGGTGCCAGTCTGCCCCCCTCGCTGTTATTGCTCCGTCCCGCACAGTCCGGGCTCAGTAGGTGCGCAGTGGGCAGCGCTTGCCTTCTGTCATGTCCACTGGGCCTCTGAGCGCCGCGATGTGCGGTAGGAAACCGCCGGTGGGAGCAGCACCTACTCGGGGACAGCAGCGGGCACAGGCGTCGGGAGCTGGGCCGGCTGGCAGGACTGGTGAGTAAACCCTCGGTGCCTGCCGCCTAGAAAGTTCCCCTTTCTTCTGGCCCGTCGCTGCCCCTCACCCAAACCTTCCAGGCCTTGTCCTGCCTGCACGGGAGGAGGGGGCAGGGAGAGGGCCCGGAGGACAGGCCACGCGCACATGCTGCTGGGAGGGCCCGTGGCGGACGGAACCGGAGTCCCCACGATATTCCGTCTGAAGCACTGGGCTGATGGGGCCGCATGAAATGGGAAAAGATCATGGAGAACCACATCCCCTTTCCCTGCCTCGTGTTCTCCCTTGTAACGTAAGGAGACTAGGAAACCGTGGATGCCCGCACTCTGTCCCCAGAGGTACCTGTGGTTGGGCCTGTGAAATGGTATGTTTTGAAAGCTCCCCACCTGATTCAGGCGGGGCTGAGGACCACGGAGTTCAGTAGGTGTCTGCGAGCACTTCCACCTCGGACATTCCGAGAACCTGGAAACCACCGCCAGTGCTGCTGGTGCAGGACAGAGGTGCAGCGTGTGGAAAAGCAACTTTGGGGTTAATGTGGTAATGGGGGTCCTGGCTTCCATTAACTGAGCTCGTATTCCCTGCTTGGTTCTTTGATTGCATCCTCTTTTAATTAAATCGCCACATCAACACTATGCCATCAATATCACGATTGCCATTTTGGAGATGAGGGAACCTAGGCTCAGAGAGGTGATGTGACCTGCTCCAGGTCACACAGCACAGGGATGAGTGACTGGGCTGGGACTTGAATCCGCCTCTGTCTGATGTCAAAGTCGGTGCTCCTTTCAACATAAATGGCCTTTTCAGTAGTTGCTTGGGTAATTCATGCAGTTACTTTAGCACCTAAGTAGGTGTAGCGGGAAGGCCCCCCTTTTCTGCTTTGGCTACACACCATCACTAGAGTATTGGAGGACATTGACAAGCTAGAGTGTTATTGGGTGAGTGAGGCCAGCCAGTCTCCATTGTCACCTGGAGGACCATGAAGGAGTTAGGGACCTCAGCTTCAGTGGCAGAGGTGAGGGATAGGAGACTTGCAGATGGGGAGGACACAGCCTCCTGCCCAGGAGACCTGTCTTTGGTTGCATCATAGGCTGCTGTGTGCAAGAAGGGAGAGGAATTCTGCAGCAAAGGGTCTGGCAGCCTTGAGGACTGGCAGGATAGCACTCACCAAATCAGAGTGAACAGTAACCTGGTTTGAACTTCATTTTAAAGATGAAGTCACCGTTAAGGAACTGGCCCATTTCCTGCATGCTTAGTGTGTTCCTGAGACATTTCCTGTGGGGTGACACCAGCCCTCTTTGCCTGGGGGCTGGAGGGGAAGCTGCAGGGGATGCTTACTGTGGCCCATGTGATTTTGCCTGTTACTCAATAACATTTCAAGGATGCATTCTGTCCACGTGGACTTGAAATTAGCAAGCAAATGGAGGACACAGCCTCCTGCCTAGCTTGGCACATGTTTCACATTTCCTTAGACAGTTTTTAAGTAGGAGCCTAGGCATTGGCCTTGAGTAACAGGATATAGATGTGCTGAATGGATTCTTGGATCTCAGCTACGTGATGCAAAGCTCTGGTGTTTCCCGTGAACAAGCGCAAAACATCAGGTGGAGAGTGGACATTGTGGGCATTGAGATATAAACCAGGAAGCTCATGGTCTAGTTTGAGGGAAAAAGAAGTTGCATAACTGACTAAAATGGAATACTGACCATGGCGAGTATAAGGACAGTGATGTGGGACACAGGCAGGAAGGGGTTCTGATTGAGTGTGGAGCTCCCAGAAAGCTCCACAGAAGCCATGATGTTCTCCAAGTGAGATCTATCTGGGAAGAGCATTTCCAGTTGCTGGATAGATTAGAAAATGTTCCTGTGAAAAAAGAGACTGTATCAGCCAGGGAGGTGTTTTTGGTTGCAGGGGAAAGGGAGTAATATCAAGAGAATGGGCTACGGAGGTATAGCGATGCTTTGGTTTATACCGTACATGCCTTCCTCCCACTTTCTAATAGAATTCTGTTTCCATTGGTGCATCTACCCTTCACATGGCCATGACCTTCACTACATTAGGCCATCTCGTTCCCCTTGCTGGTAATTGGTTTAGGTGTGAGCATTTGGTGCAGCTATGGGCAAGACAGTGTGAGAAGAAGTGTTGTAAGGTCTTCTGGGAAAGGCTTCCTTGTTGTCAAAAGGAGACACAGGAACGGAAGGTCTCCTTTTCTTCTGGATGTTATTGCGTCTGGATGTGATGCTGCACTGGGCCCACCATCTTGCTACCATGAAGGGAGTGAGTACAAGGGCAAAGCCCAGGCTAAAAACTGGAACAGGAAGATGAGACCCACATCCTTGATGATGTCATTGGGCACCTGCATTAGCTCTCCTAGCTCTGGACTTCTGTTAAGTAACATATGTCTTTAGTATTGGCATTTGAGATGGGATTGTATATCACAGGCAGCTGATAGCATTTTACAAAGGAAAGGAGAGATAGCACTCTGATGGATGTCACATCTGGCACAAATCCTGGGCTTTTCTGAATGTGGATGTCTCTCCTAAGAATGGATCATTATTGCCAGTACCAGCCAGCCATCTTCTTTCTTTCAAGCCTTTCCTAAGCCCGTGTCCAGATGGGGGCAATCAATTCTCTTTTAGACAAAACCCTTTTTGTTCTAAGACCAGCTGGAGTTGTCCAGGAGAATTATTAACTATCACTATATATAATTTATATCTGCTGCTGCTCAACCTGAGGTCTTGCTATACAGATCCAGCACCTACAAGCAAAGAATCTGCCCTTGAGACTTTATTGAGATTCCTAGATTCCGTGTTGGTTTCGAAACTGCTATTTGTCTCTCCCATTGAGTAGCACACAGACCTCGGTTTTAGTTGCTCTGGAAGATAATCATCTGTCTCTTCCAGTTCCCTCTGGGGCCTTCAAGAGTGAATTCTGGGTGCCTGTATTGAATGTCCGTGCGCCCACCCAAAACAGACCTTTCTCATGTAGTTTAAATTCAGCAAGCTTTCTTTTTTTACATGCTTTAATGAAAACAAAAGACAAACATTTCATTTATAGAGGAGCCAGATGCTCAGAATTTCACCTTGAGAAATCATTTTCTCCAACACAGCACCTGGCTCTCAGAAGAATCTCGCTGAGCCCTGACTACGGTAGAATATCCTCTCACTCTGTTTGCTTTCCAGTATCTGGACCATACTTAAGTTCAGCTGATGGGCTTTTTTTGTTTGATTAATTATTCAAATTATGACAGTTATTAACTAACATTTTATAATGTTACAGGATATTTGAGGAATTGAAAAATGAAGTTAATATTAATCCATTCATCTACTATGTCATTGAATTAATTTGATTCTGGAACATGATTTTCTACTGTTGTCCATATACATACAGACATATTTGTATGCTACAATCCTGGTTTTTTAATCTTATTAATTTATAATTTTTCCCATGTCACCATATCATTTTATAATTATTTTAATGGTTGCATAATTGGATCAGCAAGTAGTGGAATAACATAACTTTATAAGAGACACTGGTGATAGTTTAGGGAACTGTTCTCCTCTTTCCCCGCCTCCTCCTCCTCCTCTTTTGCTTCATTGTCCATCTCTTCCCCTGGGATGAGGATTCGGAATGAGTAAGCCCAGCTCCAGGGGCAAATCCTGATTGGTCTAAGTCAGTGGTCGGCAAACCGTGGCTCGCGAGCCACATGCGGCTCTTTGGCCCCTTGAGTGTGGCTCTTCCACAAAATACCGACTTCTGTGCATGGGCCACGAAGTGTCAATCGCACTGTACATGCGCGCCCGCACGTGGTATTTTGTGGAAGAGTCACACTCAAGGGGCCACAGCCACATGTGGCTCGCGAGCCGCAGTTTGCCGACCACTGGTCTAAGTCAGTCATGGGGGGCCCACTTCTCTTGCCAGAGATTGGTTTAGGCACTTGCATGTGTTGTTCTGTGAAGGGGTGAGAAGGATGTGTGCTGGGGAGCTTCTGGCACGTGTGTGTTTCCCAGGAAGAGATATCCCTTCCTTTTACTGGGTGCTGTTTTATCTATATGTCATTCCTGAAAGTGTAGCAGGAAACGTACCCCACTGATTCAACCTCTGTCTCCCACTGGTAAATGTGAAAGCCTCTTTTAGGGTGCAACCCTGAAACCTGTTATAGTATTAGGAGCCTGTTATTAGGCATTGGAGTGTACAGACCTGGGAGTGTTTCATGGATGGTGAGATTTCTCACCTTAGCCAGTAGCCTCTGTGCCACTCTCCAGGGTCTTGTGATGAATGTCCTGCTCCTCACTGATGTGAAAGTTTGGGGACTAAACTAGGTCAGCCAAGTTCTCTCTTCTGTTTCCCCAAGTGAGTCAGGGCACAAACAGCCAACAAAGTCTAATCACGGGGAACTAGCTGACAAGTGTGACTCAAAGCTGGGCAGGGGAGGCAAAATGTTGGGCTCTTAAAGATGCCCTAGAACAGTGATGGCGAACCTATGACACGCGTGTCAGAGGTGACACGCGAACTCATTTTTTTGGTTGATTTTTCTTTGTTAAATGGCATTTAAATATATAAAATAAATATCAAAAATATAAGTCTTTGTTTTACTATGGTTGCAAATATCAAAAAATTTCTATATGTGACACGGCACCAGAGTTAAGTTAGGGTTTTTCAAAATGCTGACACGCCGAGCTCAAAAGGTTCGCCATCACTGCCCTAGAAAGACCATCGTCCTTCAAGGGCAGGAGCCTGTAGGAAATAGTTCTCTTGGGTCTTCTCAGATGAGGGGTCCTCACTGGAGACAGAGGGCTGCGGACTTGGCATCCTGTCTTTCTTTAGTTGACTGATTCTTTGGATATGCTCTGTTTAGACTGGGTCCACACCCCTATGCTTTTGCAAGATTATAGGATTTAATTAAGAACACTTGGGTTAAGATTCTGATTTTATTCCTGGCTCCATTGTAGGCAAATTATAATTTGGTTCATCATCTACCCTTTCAGATTCTTAGTTTCCATAACTACAAAATGTAGTTGATGGCAATATCTTTGTCATAGAATTATTGGGAGCATTAGGTGACATATATGAAATTGAGTGAAACAATAGTAATTTATGAGTCACCTACTCTGTGTTAGGCTTTAGAAATAAAAAGACATTGCCCTGACCAGTTTGGCTCAGTGGATAGAGCGTCAGCCTGCAGACTGAAGGGTCCCAGGTTCGATTCCGGTCAAGGGCATGTACCTTGGTTGCGGGCACATCCCCAGTGTGGGGTGTGCAGGAGGCTGATCTATGTTTCTCTCTCATCGATGTTTCTAACTCTCTATCCCGCTCCCTTCCTCTCTGTAAAAAAATCAATAAAATATATTTTTTTAAAAAAGACAAATAAGAATTATTTCTTGTCCTTAACAATGGCCATTTCTCCATGATATTTTTCATGACCAACCTCTGGTCAGTTTGAGCTGAGGAGTGATGACATCATGTTCCTTATTCCCAAAGTCTCATATCTGGATTGACAAGAGCAGGAATTGATGAGGATGTAGGAATCTGGAACGTCTGAGAGAGGTCTCAGGTCCTTCTTCTTGGGCCGAGAGAATCTTCAGTGACATGTAGCACCAAATAGAAGCGTCCCTCTGGATGGTGTCTTGGTGTCAGCACCTCTCCTTCCCACCAGTTGGAAGATAAGCTCTCAGCCTTGATGAAGAAAGTATAAGGTTTTCTTGTTTAGCAAAATAATCTAGGTCAGGTTGTTTCAAACATTTTTTAAAAAAGCAAAATTCTTTCTTTCAGTGGACACTTACTTGGAGCTGATTATGTAAAACAGGTAACCATGGAGTGCTCCTGGTTGATGCTGGTTTGGGGGGGCAGGGTGTTCTGCCCATTCAACCCCATCCTTTCCAGGGAGGCCCTTAAGGATCTTGGTGAAAGCCACAGGGCTCTGCAGAGCACAGCTTGACGCCCCCAAATTAGATAAACTCTAGCTAGTTTCTCGTGTAGATAATGTCTTGTGTATACACCATGCCTGGTATGAATTGAGCTCTGTTGAGGTTCCTAACCCTAAGGAATCTCCCTGACCAACCACCTATTAAATCTGGAATTCCATCTCTTGGGGGCTTTGGAAGATTTAATCTTTCCAGAATGCCCCATAGAAATGCAGGCATTCTTGGGAAAGGTAATACAGTAAATCCATGACCCATTCCCAATCACATTCATTTATTCCACTAACATTTGCTGAGTATCTACTAAGTGCCAGGTACAGTTCTATAGACTGGGGATACAATTCTTAACAAACAGGCAAAACCCCTAAGCTCTTGGGGTCTATGTTCCAGAGGGAGGAGGACAAGTGACAACTAGGCTCTCGGGGGCTGAGGTGCAGTGCTGGGGGCAGGCTGCCCAAAATATGTTACAGTCTTGCTGTACTCACCTCCTTGCTGAGGACACTACTTGGCCAGAGCTAAATAATGTGCTGAGTCACCAGCTCAGCAGGGCATTTCTGCCAGGCTTGGGATTACTTGGTTTGCCCACTGTTCTCTTGCGGTCTGGTGGCGATGCCTCGGGGGCCACCTTGAGGCAGGAAAAGAGGGGAAGAGGTGAAAAGGGGGTAAGGAGAGGCGACCAAATGCTTCACTTGGGTCTTAACTCATTGCTTCTCAAACTTTGCTGCACATTATAACACCTCTGAAGTATGAAATCTCAGATGCCGGCTCTACCTCAGGGCTGTTACATCAGATTCTCTGGCAGTGGGTGTTAGGCCTCAGTAGTGTAAGCTCCTTGGGTGAGTACAGTGTAGGCCAAGTTTGAGAACCACTGAACTAACTTAGATAATAAGTCTCTGTAAAGTTTTTCTTGCTGAAGCATTCCTGGGCTTTAAGTACAGGAATGTTCTCTGCCTTTGGAGAGTGTCAGGCTCACCTGGAGAACTTGGTGAGCACACACAGGCCAAGCCTCTCTCTACATCCTCAGGCTCCCAGATGATTCCGAGATGCACCAAAGTTGGAAAACCACTGGGAGTAGAAGGACTGGGGCTCAGGGGAAGCTCACAAATCCACGACTCCTTGGGCCCAGAGCCAGAAAGGAAAAAAAAATTTCTGTATAGGTTTTGTGACTTTGAAGCTCTACCTCCTACATCACTATGTTGGACCTTCACACCCCATAAGTTGGTATTGCCCCCATTCTACAGATGAGGAAACATTTATTTTTTTTAAATTAAATCTTTATTGTTCAGATTATTACAGTTGTTC
>NW_005364521.1:1192348-1205982 GCF_000412655.1 Myotis brandtii | reverse complement strand
CCTTGGGCCTTCTTTTGGATGTTCTGGGTCTCTGACCCAGCTGCGGTTTTTTAGGTAATTTTCAGATTGCAAAGGGCCAGGCCTTTCATATGCAAAAGCCTCTGCGCACAGCTTGGGTGGGGCGGGGTCTCGGGATCAACAGGGCAGAGCAAACAGCTATGGCTGCTCCTCAGTCCTGCCCTAAGAGGCCCGCTTCTCAGTGTCTTGGTAATCGCTGCAAGCACCTCTGAGAGAAAGCCGCCCTTGAGTTCTGACCAATGCCAGACAGTCCAGTTTCTCCCCGTATGAGTCTGGGTCCCCAGAGACTTGCCCGGAACTGGAGTTCAGAGCAGTTGGGAGCTTGAGACTCCCTCCCGATTGAAAAAGACAACCGTGTCCTCAGCTGCCAGCCCTTTCCACGTGCGCCTCCGTACCTCTGCACTTTACTTCCGCACCTCCTCTGAGTCTCAGTGTGCTTTTCTCTTTCCTTCTAGTTGTAGAATTTCCACTCAGCCAGCTTCCTGTGGTTCTGGATGATGTCCATTTTGTCTTTTAGTTGTATTTTTGAAGTGGTTGTGCGAGGCAGCAATTTCCGATGTTTTCCTATGCCGCCATCTTGGTTTCCTGATGAGGAAACATTTAAAGGTAGGAAGCAACTTGCTCAATGCCACATGGGATTCGAACCCAGATATGCTTGCCTCCAGATCCTGGGTGTGGATGGTCATGGTTTTTCTTTTGTGACTCACACTATTATCAGGAGCACCAGAGAGGTCATCTGTGCCTTAACTCAGATGATGCTCTCATCGCCTCTTAAAAGTGTCTCCGGAAGTCCACACTGGGAGACTCGGTCCTGTGCTCACAAGAAAACACGTTCATTCATGCTCTCCTGTTCGCTCTCCTCTTGTGCTGTGGAAGGAAGGCTTGTAGACCCTTCCTTTCTCCTGGAACTCTGTACACGTGATGAGCAGAATTTTAGTGCAGTTTGGTGGAACTATGTACATACACTTTCTTCAGACTACACTCATTTACCCCTTTTCCAGCCCCTTTGCAATTGCAAGAACCTTACACTGACCTCAGGGATCACATAGTATTTGCCTTTAGTTTGAAAATCTACGTGATGGTTGCCTTTTCACAACCATCTGTGAAAATCTAAACTAAAAAATGGGGTGAAAGATTGGGAGATTGTCCTCATTAAAGAATACATTGTCTTCTCATTTAGCTTGGGAAAATAAGTCTGTGTATTACACTTTTCACACATATTTTCAGATCCACGTTTATTGTGTGCAGCAAAGTTCGGCCCTGTTTTGTTCCTGCCCATATTAGTATCTGAGAAAGAGAGTCATTCCTAGCTCTTGACAAATATGAAATTGCTTTCAAGAAAACACATGCAAAAACAATTACCATTATGAATGGCTTTGACAACCACTACCCTACATGATTAATTTTGTAATATAGTCAACCTCCTCTTCATTCATATTTGATGGGAAGCCTGTGTAGTCAAGAGGGAAGCCCAGCACAGCAATTGTAACATTGTGTGCGAGGTTTCAGAGGCTGGTGGTGCTCTGCCTGCATTCAGGGTTGTACTCTTCCTTCCCTCAAAGACCTTTCTGAGCTTTGAAATCTGCTCTAATCATGCCTTTGAGATAGCAACTGCTCTTTGGGAAGTAACCAGCAGGGTGTATAGATTTCTAAAGGAAAGGAAATGAGCATCATTTGGAACCTGCCATGTTTCCCCAAGGTGCTTGGAGTCTGTGATGAATTAGTGGGAAAGGGTCCCTCCAGTCCTCTCTGAGGAGGAGGAAGTGTGTGAGCTACAATACCCTGTGGTTGTTCTAAGCTTTAAGTGTGTGAAGTATTCTCAATTCCTGGTCTCCTTTGAACTCATGGTGATCCTTAAAGGAGGCGGGATGTGGCTAGGCCAGGGGTGGGCAAACTTTTTGACTCGAGGGCCACAATGGGTTCTTAAACTGGACCGGAGGGCCGGAACAAAAGCATGGATGGAGTGTTTGTGTGAACTAATATAAATTCAAAGTAAACATCATTACATAAAAGGGTACGGTCTTTTTTTTTTAATTTTATTCATTTCAAACGGGCCGTAGTTTGCCCACAGCTGGGCTAGGATTAGATCTCTTTGACCACCTGGGAAAGAGAGTCTCAGAGAGGATCTATGGTATTTAGCCTCTTCTGGCCACAGTCACCCCTTCACTCCCTCCCTCCCCAAATAGCTCCTTGGCCCCCTGCATGCCCCAGGCCCCTGCCTTGTATTGCATTATCAAAGGCCCTGGCATTTGTCTGCTGCTGACTGGTACCTGCCAAGGTGTACCTCTGCCGTTCCCACACTGCACCAAGGTGTTTGGCCAGTATCTGGAATTTTGAGGGAAATAACAGTATGTGACCCCATGTGAAAGGAATAAGGATCACTCTGCATTCCTTTCTTTTTTTAAAAAAAAATATTTTTATTTCAGAGAGGAAGGGAGAGTGATCAATGATGAGAGAGAATCATTGATCGGCTGCCTCCTACATGCCACCTTCTGGGGATCAAGCCTGCAACCTGGGCATGTGCCCTTGACCCTGCAGTCTGCAAGCCGATGCTCTATCCACTGAGTCAAACCAGCTAGGGCTGTATTCCTTTCTTTAGATGATGACATATCTTTGCAAAGTTGGGTTTTCAGTGTTTGCCGTGATGGAAAGTGAGTGCCAGTGAAAATAAGTGTGGGATGGGACTTGAAGGCAGTGGCGGCCAGTTGGATCCAAGGTTTGAGATGCTGTACAGTGTCCAACAGGCGCACGTGTCCCTGAGGGAGTAATTATAGTTATTCAGGAATGAAATTAAAAGAGATTATTTTTTCTTTTATTTTTGTGTATGATTATTTGTTGCTAGGACATAAATACTTGTTCAGTTGCTTGGACCTAACTATGCAATAAAAGGGACTGTTAGGTATTTCTTCAGCCTAGGGGCATCGTGAAAAAAGGCTGGTGCCCGCCAAGGACATTGTGAACCTAGAATGTTTGGAAGCCTCTAGTATGACTGGAGAAAGCCTAAAGGTGTTGCTCCTCTTTTTTTCAGAGGACTTTGAGCATTTGAAAAGCTTTTAAACCCCAAGACTGGACGCTGCCTGAGGGATTTCACTGTTCTGACAAGACACAGGGGAGACAGCTTTAGGTGGAGGTTTTCCTAGCCCTGCTGGGCCACATGTGGTCAACAGATGGGTCTGTTCAGTGTGTGCACAGCCTGGCCTAAGCAATAGGGCCACTGGAGGGTGATGTAGATGTCTGTCATCCTCAGGTGCTCCACAGTCAGCTCTCTCCAGTGGAGAGCTCAGAGCATCAATCTCTGTTCAGTACTTTTCCTTCGTGTCCCTTCATACCTCAACCCAAAGGAA
Organism: Myotis brandtii; assembly: GCF_000412655.1. Classification (NCBI taxonomy): domain Eukaryota; kingdom Metazoa; phylum Chordata; class Mammalia; order Chiroptera; family Vespertilionidae; genus Myotis; species Myotis brandtii. The sequence continues at coordinate 1,202,620 of NW_005364521.1, read as the reverse complement.
AAAATGTGGGAAGCCTGGAGTAGCAGCCTGGAGTAGCAGCCTGGAATCTGTGCCAAATGTGCGCTGAGCCCTCAGTGACTCAGGGTCCTGCTCCCTACTGCACCCTGGCACTGCCCTAGCCAGCTTTGCCCCTTCCCCCTTCCGGCTGGTTCCCATACCGGGCAATGAGAAGGCTGGAGCCAACAGCAGCTACCTGGTGTTAAAGAAAGGGATGGAAGGCAGAATTGGAACCAAGGGAGACACTTCGCTTTGCACCTCAGGAATTCTTAAATACCCGTAATCTCCACATTTCCTTGGCAGCAAACTAAAGAGTGTTTGCCTGATCCTGGCACCCTGGCCATGTTAGTAGACTTATTATCAGTTACTTTCTTGGGCCTCATACTGGGTGGGACTAGAACCAACATCTTCCATCAACCTTGAGCTCTAAAACCAGACACTCCTGGTTCAAATCCTGGCTCCACCACCAATTATCTGTGTGACTTTCGGAAAGTTATCTCACCTGTCTAAGATTTGGTTTCCTCATCTGTAAAATGGAAATAATAATAAAACACCTCCTAAGATTATTGTGATGTTTCATTGAAACACCTTATGTTAGGGACTAAGCATGATGCCTGAAAGAGAAGTCTTCAGTATATGGTAGCAATTTATTGTCTTCATTCTCCTCACCATCTTCATCATACTCTTTTTATTTTTTTTTGTATTTTTGATGCTTTGACATGTTGGAGCCTTGCAGACCCTGGAGGAACTGCCCCTACCCAGGTTCGCTGATTCCTAGTGACAGTAGATCACTCTCCTGCAAGGGCATACCTTTCATGTGCAAACTGACCAACCCAGGCTTCTTTAAGAGCTCTTGCACTCTGGGTCACTCTCCTCCTGCCCTGACCACCCAGGGCAGGCCCAAGTATCTGGGACAGCCCCGATGCCCCACCTTCCCATGCCTGCCCCTGGAAACCACAATGGCTCCTGCCCAGGTTTTCCACTGGCTCCCTCTGCCTCCTGACTGGTCCTGGTGCTTCCCCGTGTGGCCCTCCTGTCTCCTGTGGTGTGGTGTGTCCCCTCCTCTCTCATCTCATCCTACAGGAGGTTAGCCCAGGCTTACTCCCCTGGGATCTCAGTGTTCCCAGCAGCAAGAGAGGGCAAACTTCAGTGTGCAAGCACTTTCAAACTTTTGCCTTGGTCACACTTGCTAATGTCCTACTGGACAGAGCATGTCACATGGTCAAGTTCAGCTTCAAAGGGTGGAAAGAAATAGACTACATCTCTTAAAGGGGGGAGCAGCAAAGTCACATAGCAAGGCAGTGTGCATACAGGGATAGTAAGGATTTGTTGCCATAAAAAAAAAATCTACCATAGACTCTGCTCTCTGTGCCTTTGGGGAAGTGGCTTCCTTTCCCTTCCCTTTATAATGGGATATAAAGCTATGTCTTTCACAGGGCTGCCGAGAGGGCCAAACACCATAGATTATAGTGTGTCGTGGAAATGTCAGGGTGGTTGTTACCTGACAGCCCTACCATGGGTGTCACATTTTGAGTTGGGAAGGATCCAGGTGTTTGGATCTTAGGAAATGACTTTGTTATCATACAGCTTGGAGAGAAGAAGAGTTTCCTGAGACTTAGGCTGGTGTGATCCTGATAAGTGCCTGACAAGATGCCACCCCATTCTCCTTATATAAAATACATATTATTTACAGTCTTAGTTGAGGTTCCCGATTCCATCTATCAGGATCCCAGTTCTGGATCCTGGGAGAGAAAATCTGATTGACCAAGTTTGGATCAGGTGTACACGGTGATCCAACCAGGCCAATCAGAGGGGTGTGGTCACGGGTGCAGAATGCTGGTTGTGTCTGTCTTGACTCTGATCCTTTAAACTAACTGGGCACACTAATCCTTGACAACCAATGGATCACAAAAGCAAGTTATGAACTCCCACCCACTGATTCTTGCCCCAGACTTTTCTTGCCTGTTTTCCCAATTTGTTTCCACTTCCCTCTGGTTCCTGTATAATGCCTGACTTTTGGCTCTATTGCATTTACTACCTTGCTCTTATACTTTTCCATTTGGTGTTTTTCATCTGATATTGTCAGGCCCTGCATCTCAACTCTTCCAGAAGGCCTTTACTTGGACAGACCTTCCAATCCAGAGCAACACTCAAAAATGGATTTAATTGAGATTTAGTTCTTCTGGGTTGATTTGAGGCTTGGGTTGCTATAGCCATCCTGGCTGACTCCCTGGGACTCAACTTGCAGCCTTGCTTCACCCATTCCACTATAAGATGTGTGAGTTAGACAATTTATGTGTCTGTTTCTCTGTCTAGACCATAAACCCTTGAGGGCACTGTGTTTCCAGATATTATTTGTGATTTTGTCTCTATAGGACTATAGGAATTGAGTGGGGGTGTAGAATCAAGATAGATTTGGGCTGAACCCTTGTAATGGACCTGTATTCACATTTGGGGGGAAGCCTTCATTGGTGATAGATATAGTTCTGTTTCCCTAGTCAGAGTTCTAAGGGGACACGATATTCCCTTTCCCCAGTTCCTGGCCTCTCGGGCAAATGTGACCAACGAGGTTTGGCCAACTAGATGCTCCCACCTTGAACTTTGAAAGTTGAGGGAATCTCACAATAACAATGGTAACATGAGAACTAATTCATACAGGAGGAATGGACAAACCGAGAGCATAGCAGAAGTCACAGCTGGACTCTAGTGGCAGCTGTGCAGAGGAAGTGATACAGTGGCCTGACCTGGGCTGTGCTTTTGCCATCTGCCCTCCTGGTTTCTGCCTATTCTTTGAGCTCAATTCTCCATTTTTGTGTGTGTTAAATTCAGAGAACTATGCAATATTTCATCAGTAAATTCCTTCTTTTGCTTTGGTCAATCAGAATAAATTTTTAAAAATTTGATTTTATAGAGAGTGAGGAAGGGGAGGAAGGGAGGGAGGAGAGCGAGAGAGCGAGAGAGCGAGAGGGAGAGAGAGAGAGAAACATTGAATTGTTGTTCCACTTATATAAGCATTCATTGGTTGATTCTTGTATGTGCCCTGACTGGGGATCAAACCCATAACCTTGGTGTATTGGGATGACACTAACCAACTGAGTTACCCAGCCAGGGCCACAGTAAACTTTTGTGTTTTTGCAACTGAAAGCCTGAAAGCCTGACTATGCCACCCACAAATAATAATAAACAGTGGCTTCCATTTACCAAGTACATACCAGGTGCCAGGCAGGGCACTAAGCACTTTGTATGGATGATATTTAATCCTACAACAATCCTGAGGGGAGTTATTATTTTTCTCATTTTGTAAATTAGATTCAGAGAGGCTTTTGTTAATAATGCTGCTGTAAACATTCTTGTATATATGTCTTCCTGGCACACACATTCTGTTAGGTATATATCTGGGAATGGAATTGCTGGGTCATAAAGTACAGATATGCTTGTCTTCATTAAAGTGCTTTTACAAATTTATATTTCCTCCTTTACTTGCATGAGATTCTGGTTTCAATATGTGATCTTGGCCAACAACTGATATTATGTCTTTTTCATATTAGTCCTTCTGGCAGATTTTTAGTGGTATCTCATTATAGCTTAATTTGCATTTCCATCATGCCCAATGAGGTTGAGCATATTTTTAAAAGAATTTTTATTTTTTTAAAAATATTGAGCAGATAGTGCACAGTTTCTATATACCACCTCTGCCCCCACACACACACACAGTGTTTCCCCTATTATTAACATTTTGTATTATAGTGTGGTATATTCATTACAACTAATGCATTAATACTAATGTGTTATTATTAACTAAAGTCCATAGTTTACATTAAGGTTCACTTTTTGTGTTGTATAATTCTATGGGTTTTGGCAAATGTATAATGTCATGAATCCACCATTACAGTATCATGCAGAATAGTTTCACTGCCCTAAAAATCTGCAACATCCACGCATCTTGCCTCACTTCCTCGAACCTCTGCCAACCATTGCTCTTTTGATGGTCTCTATTGTTTTGCTTTTTTCAGAATGTCATATAGTTGTAATCATAGAGTATGTAGACTTTTCAGATTGGCTTCTTCACTTAGAATTTGTATTTAGGATTCCTATATGTCTTTTTGTGGTTTGGTAACTAAATTTCTTTTTATTGCTGAATAATATTCTATTGTTTGGATTAGTAACCAAAATATCCACAGTTTATCCATTCACGTATTGAAGAACATCTTGGTTGCTTCCATGTTTTAGCAGTTTTTGCATAAAGTGTCTGTAAACATCTGTGTGCAGGGTTTTGTGTGGAAATATGTTTTTAATTAATTTGGGTAAACATCAAAAAGCACGGCTGCTATGTAAGAGTATGTTTAGTTTTATAAGAAACTACCAAACTGTCTTCCAAAGTGGTTATTTTTCATTCCCATCAGCAATGAATGAGACTTCCTGTTGCTTCACATCCTCATCAGCGTTTAGTATTGTCAGTTTTTGGATTTTAGACTTTCTAATATGTGGGTAGTGAGATCTCATTTTAATTTGCAGTTCGCTAATGACATAAATTTGAGCATCTTTTCATATGCTTATTTGCCGTCTGTATATCTTCACAGATAATTGTCTGTTCAGATCTTTCTCTGTATTTAAATTGGTTTGTTTGTTTTCTTATTGAGTTTAAGAGTTCTTTGTATATTTTGGATACTGGCTCTTTATCAGATTGTTTTGCAAATACTTTTTTTTCCAGTCTGTGGCTTGTCTATTCTTTTAACAGTGTCTTTCACAGAGCAGAAAATTTTAATGGAGTCCAATTTACCAGTTTTTCTTTCATATGTCAAACTTTTGGTGTTGTATCTAAAAACTCATCACCAAACCTTGATTTTCTCATGTTATCTTCTAGAAATTTTATAGTTTTGCCTTTTACATTTAGGTCTAATTCCTTTTGAGTTAAATTTTGTGAAAGGTATAGGTCTGCATTTAGATTTATTTATTTTTTGCATGTGGATGTCCAGTTATTTTAGCACCATTTGTTGAAAAGCTATCCTTTCTGCATTGAATTGTCTTTGCTTCTTTGTCAAAGGTTGGTTAACTATTTGTGTGGGTCTATTTTTGGGCTCTCTATGCCGTTCCATTGCTCTACTTGCCTATTCTTTTACTGATACCACACTGTCTCGACTGCTTATAACTCTGTAGTGAATCTTGAAGTTTGGTAGTGTGTCAGCCCTCTGATTTTGTTCTTTTTAAATGTTGTGTTGGTTAGTCTTTCACCTCTCCGTATGAACTTTAGGATCAGTTTGTTGATACCTCAGCATAACTTGCTGGGAGTTTGGGATTGAGTTGAAACAATAAACTAAATTGGGAAGAATTGACATTCTTTAAAAAAAATATAGTATTCAGAGCTATTGCATATATTTTTATGGCATTTATTGTTGACTCTATTACAGATATCCTCCCTCCGTCCCCTTTGCCTCCCTCCACCCTGTCCCTGCCACCTTTAGGTTTTCACCATGTTACTGTCTGTGTCCATGGGTTATGCATATATACGTATATATTCTTTGGTTGATTTCTTCCCATCCTCTGAGATCTATCAGTCTGTTCCATGTATCCATGCCTCTGGTCCTATTTTGTTTGTCATAAGTTAATAATATCTCTTAAGATTTTTCATATTTCTAGTGGGTCTGTATTGATGATCTCTTTCATATTCCCCAAATTGATTCTTTATACCTTTGCCCTTTTTCTTAATTTATCCTAGGATTTTTTTCAAAGAACCAACTAATTTTCTATGTTGTGCATTTGTTTTTTATTTCATTAAGTACTGGTCTTATTATTATTTTCTTCCTTCTATTTTATTTGCACTTAATTTTTTTACCACTATATATTGCAGTATAGTATAATGTATATAAAGAAAAATGCACAAAATTATACAGTTAATGCATTTTCACAAAATTAACACACCTGTTTAAGAAATAGAATTTAGCCCTAGCCAGTTTTGCTCAGTGGATAGAGTTGTAAGAACATTTGCCTGCTAGCAGTATATGAGAGTTCACGTTTTTCCATGTCCTTGCCAGGATAGTATTGCCAGTCTTTTTAATTTTAGTCATTCTGGTGGTAGAATAGTGGTATCTCATTATAGTTTTAATTTGCTTTTTAAAATTACTAATGAGATTGAGCATCTTTTTATAAATTTATTGGTCATTTATATATCTTCATTTATGAAGTTCAAGTCTATTGCCAATGGGTTTGTTTTTTTTTAATGACTTGTATAGGTTCTTTATATACTTTGGCTAAAAGTCCTTGGATTTTTATGTGTATTGTAAATATCTTCTACTCTTTACTCCTTTCATAGTGTCTTTTGTACAGAAGTTCTTAATGTTAATGTAGTTTATTTTACCAATATTTCCCTTCATTGTTGATGCTTTGGGTTTTCTGTTTAAACAGTCTTTACCTATTTCAAGGTCAAGGATATATTATCCTGTATTATCTGGAAGCGTTTTTGCTTTACTTTTCTTATTCATTTATTTATTTTTAGATTTTCAAATTTACTTTTCCCCTTTATATCTACAGGATACCTAGAGTTGATTTAACATAGGCGTTTTCAACCTCAGCACTATGGGCATTATAGACCAGATAACTCATTGTTTTGAAGGGCTGTCTTGAGCAGTGTTAGTTATTTAGCAGTGTACTTAGCCTCTACTCCCTAGATGCTAATTGCACAGCCCCTCTCCAGTCGTGACAATCAATGTCTCAAGAATTGTTAAATGTTCCATGGAAGGGCAAAATTACCCTCACTTGAAAACCACTGGTTTAAAATATGGTGTGAAGTAGGAGTTAAATCTCATTTATTTTCTCATATTCTGTTCACTTGATTTTATTTCTTCCTTTTTAATTTTTATAGTTTTTATTTTTCTTTCCTTGTTGTACTGGCTTGACCCTAAAGGATAATGTTGAATAGAAATGATGATAGCATGGGGAAACTTTCAATATTTCACCATTATTATAATTTTTATAGTAGGTTTGCTGAGAATATCTGTTACCTGATTCAGAAAGTTCCCCATTTCCTTACATTATTAGGAGTTTTAAAAATTATTAATGGTTGCTGATGTTTTTATTAAATACATATTTTGTATCTATGTAGATAATACAAATTTCCCTTAATTATGTTAAAATTGCATCACATAATTGATCTTTTCGTTGTTAAACCAACTTTGCATTTTTATTTATTTTGTATTTTTATTTTTTTGCATGAGGTAAATTAAAAATTTATATGTAATTTCCATGGAAAGCACCAAAAATGCACATTAAAACTGAACACATAAAATATCAAAAAGAAACAAATCACAATTATAAAAGCATAGAGTTATCCATTATAAGAACCAAGTAAATGAACTAATTTCTATTAATGTTTCATTTACCTTATAAAACTGTGTTAGTTAAATTTGGAAGGGGAATTTCTGAGAACTTAAAGGGTAATAAAATAATAAATATACATCATTTCTTTGTTAACAAATTATACACACAAATCAGGTTACTTTTTCTATATGATTACAAAGTTAGCAAAAATTATATCTGTATTTAAAGCGGCAACAAAATTTTATTATGAAGAAATTCTGTATCTGGACCAACAGACTGTAACATGGATTAGAAATCTAATGACAAGATAGAACTGGCAACAGTGGCTCAAGTATTGCAAGAAGTTTATTTTCCATGTTTTTAATAATAAGCAGCTCTCCAAAAAGGGTAATGCATGAAGGGGATGATGTAGCCAAAGAAGGGACAACAAAGAAAATCATATGAATTTAAATCAGCACAAAAGGTGCACAGAGGCCATGAAAACTTGAGAAGGTATAAAAACCAAGCACTGATCCGTCAGCTCCCTGGAGTGCACCAACCCTGAAGTAATGCGTCCGTTTCTCACTGAAATTGGTGCTCTTTGGTAGGGTTTGGCTGGTGACAAGGGCTATGAAAGAATTCACAACTGAAAGAAGAGATAGATACAGAGAGAAAGTTTATTTTTTCTTTCCCCAAAGGGAAGGGACCAAGGTAAAGAACAAAAGCTGCCCCCCCTCCCCTTAAACTTTAAGGCTTAAAGCCTTGGCTAGGTGACAAGGAAGGGAGGAGGATTTGGGGGCTGAAATTGAACAGACATCAGGGGGATCATCTTAGAAAAGTTTGTTAGTTCTTCAGGAGACAATCCTGGCAGATGTCCTAGAGAGGTGTCTTACCAGTATTTTTGCAAAGCGTGCAAAACATTCTTGGAGCAAAAGTTATGAAGAGTTCAGAAGAGGCTTGTTTGAAGGGAAAGCGGGGCAAGGAACTTTCTACTAATTTCCCTGAGTTGTAAACAAACAAACCAACCAACAAACAAAAAACCAGCAGGGAGGAGGGGTATGTATGGAAGAGAGTGTACCTTGTCTTGCAGTTTAAACAGAGGCTGGCTGTTTGAATCAGAGAAGCTAACAATCTTGGAGTTTAATTACCAGGTGCTTCTCATAAATTGTGGAAGGCCGCAGCAAAGAAAAAGAAATGCCTTTTTTTCCTATCCTTACACTCTTCATCTGGGCACTTCAGCTTGAGAATCAGATTAGTCATTTTACAAAAAGGGTTTTATCTTTAAAATAGAGACAGCCCGGCTGGTGTGGCTCAGTGGTTGAGCATCGGCCATGCACCGGTTTGATTCCCAGTCAGGACACATGCCCAGGATTTGGGTTGGATCCCCAGCAGGGGGCATACAGGAGGCAGCCAATGGATGTTGATGTTTCTCTCATATCGATGTTTCTCTCTCTCCCTCTCCCTTCCTCTCTCTCTCAAATCAGTAAAAACATATTTTATTTAAAGTAGAGACAGCTTAGGGAGAGAAAGTATTAACTCTTTGAGAACTCAGAAAATATTTAGGAAGCCAAATGAAGCGAAAGGAATATAAAATTTGGATGAAAATGTTTCTGTAAGGGTAAAAACTCAGTTTCCTGAGGGATTTAAAATCAAACACACACTATAAGACAGTGGTTTTCAAAGTGGGGGTCATGTTCCTCCTCTTAACCTCTTCCTGCTTAAATTCAAACATTTTCTAATTCTGTTTTGTCTTTCATGGTTTCAGGAAAGATTTCCTTTTAAAAAAGTGAAATATTTCCCTTTTAAAAAATGAAAGAGGAAATCTGATGCCCTCCCTATCTCTTGCTATTTGCTTTTTCTTTAAATATGATCAGAGATCTAAAACATACTTTCTTGGTCACTGTTACTAAAATCTGAGAAGTTTCAACAATATTATTCTTTAAAGTAAACGTGCAAAAGAAGTTCTTAGGAACAAATGAAACTTTGTTTTTCCCACCTCCCCTAAATTTGTGCTTCGCCATCTCCAAGCTCTCAATATTTCTGAACAGTATGAACAAAATTCTGACAAACATTCCAGCCACCTTATTCCAAAAACATTTCCTTTAATGGCTGCATAGAATTTCTTTTTTGAGAAGGCAAGCCCCTAATTTGTAGAAGTCTCTAGAATGAGAATGTTCAATTACCAAAAATAACACACGTCAGGGTAGAATCTGGATAGTGTTCTTCAACATACTCACTAATAAAGAGCAGCCAGACCCTAGACCTTCTCTCTCCATTCGGGAGCAAACAGTATCAAAGTGTAAATGACAACCAGGGGAAAATGGGTGACACAAAGACCATTTTTCTTTGATGGGGTCAGGAGGAAACGTGGAACCCAAGCTTTGGCCACTTATCAAGACTTCATCAGTTCAACAAAATAGAACAAATCTCTGTGGAAAGGACTTACTTGGTAAACATAGCTTCTTTCCATATATATTTTTCTTTCACATCAGGTTAAATAAAAGTTGCTGTCATTTTAGAATCATTGATTACATCTTTTTAAAAGAAAAACATTTACTTGAACATTTACATAATTTCATTGCTGTTTATTACAACAAAAAATTATTGAACTGATTTGTAGAATCCATCCAGTAACATGAAATTGAAATCTATCCCCCAAGAAGATACAGTTATGGCTGAACACATCTGATGCTCAGAGTACAGCATGAATAAGACAAATCCTTTATATGATTTGGTCCTTGCTGCAGTCTGTATTCATCTCTCAGAAAGCAAAAGAATCCACTTGATGTTTCAATAAATATCAAAGTAATGGTTACAAAAAACGTATCTTCCCCGGGCCAGAGATCTAAGAAACAGCAGTGTGTGTTTTTTAAATTAAATCTTTATTGTTCAGATTATTACAGTTGTTCCTCTTCCCCCCCCCCCCCCCATAGCTCCCCCCCCCCCGGGTCCCCCCCCCCCCCCCCCCCCCCCCCCCCCCCC
>NW_005364521.1:1145673-1192262 GCF_000412655.1 Myotis brandtii | reverse complement strand
AGAATAGTCAGTCCACACCCTTTCTATGCCCCTGATTCTATTATAATCACTAGTTTATTCTGTTCATCAGATTATTTATTCACAGCAGTTTTGAGGAATGATTCCCCGCATCGAGTGAGTCCTCCTTTAGTCCAATGAGTCGATGTCAGGAATGTTCCTTCCACCTCTGGCTATGACCCTGTCTCACTCCTGCTGCTGCATGAACTACATGAGGACTGCTTTCATGGGGGCTGGTGGTGGTGACAGACGTACTGCCGGCTGCTAAGGGTGAGGTGAGACCGGGGATCAACTGGAATAAGGGAAAGAAAATCCAAATCCGGCAAATCTGATGACGTGCTTGATATTGGCTGTGGTGGAATGGTACTGTGTAGGCTGTTCATGGAAGTGGAATAGCAGCAGGATCAACTGATCACACTGGGCACCCTCATACATGAGAACCCCTTTGGTTGGGCTGCCCTGTGTTTCTGACATACTAGAGATGCACTTCCTTTTGGCAGGAGGGTCTTCCTCTTCATCAGAAGAGCTTTCTGTTGTTCAGACAATAACGTCTGCTTTCTTCTTGCTGCCTCATTGTCTAGTCACTGATCAAGCTTACTGAGGACACTTGAACTTTCTATTTTTGTACACGGCTGGCTGGATACTCTCATAGTTTCTTTCTTTGTCTCATTGGACACCAAGAGCCATCTTCTTGGAATTTGATCTCATCCACATCAGAACAGTCACTGAGAATTTCCATAAAAAGCCCATCTAAAATTAGACTTTCATAGGAAGTTTTTTTTTTTTTTTGGTCACACAGAAGACAAATCCAGGTGGGCTCCTTCTCATGCATTTGTAGATAAAGAGCAGCGTCAAAACACTATAGGTGTGTACAAGTCACTGCTCAGCGTGGGATTGTCAGCCTCGTGTTCCCTAGAGGGCACATCAAGGATACCTGAAGGCTAGCTGTGGCGATTTCACTATCAGGATCTGCAGTAAGTTTTTCTTTAATTTTCCAATTTCTGATGCCCAAGAAATGGAACTCTGGTTTGGCACAACTGAAAATAACCTAACTAATCATGTAATGTTCAAAGGGCGTCCAGGGTGCCTCTGTTCAATCTCATTTTTAGGTGGTGGTGCGTAGCCAGGTAAAGGAAAAAGCTTCCCATTTACTTTTATACATAGACTGTTGGGATAGTTACCTTCCTGAGGACAACTTATTTCTGCCAAGCAAAGTCTCTGCTGAACTTGGACTGTATAATCTCTCCTACCGACTGGCAAAAAAATCTCTGTATATGCGTCTCTCTCTAACTAGTTGAAATGTCAGACCAAAAATAAAAACTTCTCTTGAAATTATTGAATACTGCTTTGAACTCATGGGCTTGATGAGAACATCAGGAACATCATAAAGGGTCAAGGTTTTTAACTGCACAACAGTCTGGACAAGAGGAATTGGGGGGATGGCTGCTGCATCTGAAATGTGTGCTTAGTAGGTGTCTGGATGCAACACAGAACAAATGGAGGCACGGTGAGTGAGGTGTAACTGAAGTGAAAGGCAACATGTGGATTCCAGCCACAGCCTCCTCAGGCTCTACAGGTGATGAGCTACCATCCAAATTGAAAACTGATGCTTTGATTATGGCTAAATTAGAAAGTCTTTCAAGAGTCCGTGGGTGTCCGTGTCTGTACAATTCTCAGATTTCGGTCTGAGCCACAGGGCTGCAGCCGCCCTTCAATAAATGCAACACCCTCTTCAGGAGGTCATGCTTGCGCCTACTTTTATCTCATCCAGCAAAGCCTAGTAACACTTGTAGCCCCAAAACCATATTCCTCAACCCCTTGAAATCCGCCATTTCATACCACCCTTGGGCGCCACTGCCACCACAGCACCCCATCCCGCTGACATCAATGACACTGCCACCACTAGGGCAGCCACCTCCAGCACATCTAGCACTGGGTGCTGCTGAAGACACTGCTGCCAGGCCCGGTCCAAGCTTTGCATTTTTAGAATAAACCCAATAGCATAGGCCTTGGATTATGTTATCTTCCTCCTCCAGGGAGCTTTTATGTATGCTCTTGGAAGGCATCAAGGGTTTTAGAACTAAATTCAGGATGAACTTGAGCCAGTTTTAGGCATTGAGATGATTGAAAGTTGGTTTGCAGAGCCTTCCAGGGCTGCTCTTACTTTCTATTCATTCTTACTCCTAAGGCAGCCATTCAGGTTTCTAGGTCCACATGGCAAGGAAAGTGACCAGGGCTCCTCTGTGGTGGTCCCTGAACTTTAACTTTGGTCCACTCCCCCGGCAAAAATGTCTGGAGTATTATTAACCCTCTCAGCCTCTCAGCTCTCTCTTCCAGAACTAGCAAATTGCCCCTGGAGAAAGTAGCCCCAAACACTAAGCTTTCTGCATTATATTTTCTTCCAAACCATGACCTGGTCATTCTTTATTAATCCCTGAAAGGCTTCAGTTTCCTTATAAAAATAAAGAAACTTATTATTGTTATCATCATTATTTTATTCAGCTTTTGTAGCTGTTCTCACTGGGAGGGTTGATCTGAATTACCTAATCAGTCATTACCAGAATTAGAAGTTTGTATATTCTCAATGAGAAAAATAAATATCAAGTATAGAAATATAAAACATATTTATGTTAAAACAACCCATAGGTCACCACCTTGGTAAAGAAATAAAACTATCAGTGTGTCCTCCCTCAATCACATCCTTTTTTCCCTCTGTGATAACTAACCCCTACCTTGATCTTTGTGTTAACCTTTGCTTGCTTTTCTTTAGTATTAGCATCTACGTATGCATTCCCAATTTTAATGCTTAGTGTTGCCTGTTTGAATTTTATATACATGGAATCTTATTAAATATATTTTTAGGTGTCTCACTTCTTTTGTTGTTGTTAATCCTCACCTGAGGATATTTCCCCCCCATTGATTTTTAGAGAGAGTGGAAGGGAAGGGGAGAGGCAGAGAGAAACATGGATTCGAGGGAGACATATCAATTGGTTGCCTCCTGCACACACCTTGACCAAGGCTGGGATTGAGCCTGCAACCAAGGCACGTGTTGTTGACCAGAATGGAACCTGAAACCCTTCAGTCTGCGGGTAGACACTCTAACCACTGAGCAACCGGTTAGGGCTCTCTTCTTTTGCTCAAGGTTATGTTTTTGAAATTTATCCAAGCCCTAGCTGGTTTGGCTCAGTGGATAGAGTGTCAGCCTGCGAACTGAAGGGTCCTGGGTTTGATTCCAGTCAAGGGCACATGCCCAGGTTGCTGGCTCGTGCCCCTGTGGGGGTGTGCAGGAGGCAGCTGGTCAATGATTCTCTCTCATCATTGATGTTTCTATCTGTCTCTCCCTCTCCCTTCCTCTCTGAAATCAATAAAAATATTTTTTTTAAAAAGAAATTTATCCAAGATTATTTTCTCTGCTCTATTGTTTTCCATTGATACACAGTGTATTTTCCCACATTTTTTCATATGAGACCATACTAGAGGCCCCATGCATGAAATTCATGCCGGACGGCCGTTTGGTCAATTTGCATATTATGCCTTTATTATTATAGATACCTTTACTTCTCTCTGAAATATCTGTTCCTGTGACTTGCTCTTTGTTTTGTTTGGGCTGTTTTTTTTTTCCTTATTGATTCCTAGGAGCCTTTCTATATTCTAAATCATGCCTAAACAGTAGAACTTGCTATAATGATAGAAATGCTCTATATCTGCACTGTCCAATATAGTAGCTACTAGCAACATGTGGCTGTTAAAGCACTTACAGTGTGACTAGTGCAACAGAGGAGCTACATAAAATGCATTGGTGAGACAGGCAAAGATAAATGTAATGGACATGCTTATTCAAAAGGGGAAAAAATGGGGAGCAAATACCAGTCACTGGTTCATAGCAGTGCTGAAATCCAGCTGGTCTATTGTTAACAGATCCTCCACCAGGGAAGTGGGGACTATTCCTTGATTAGGTCTAGGTCCTGCTCCCTGGAAGTAGTAGTCCCCTAGTTTATTTTTTATGTGGCTCTTGGGTCTACCCTCTCGGACTCCTAGGAAATGGCCTGCATTTGCAGCTCGGTAGCTTTCTCAGTCTGCTTCCTGTCTATAGAAAATTGGGGACCTAAATTTAAACAATTTCAGATTCCAGTTCCTTTTAATCCAGGCAGGCAGCACTTTCTCATATTGAGTTCTCTTAAAAACTGTGTGGGCTTCCTATGAATAGGAAGATTTTGCTCAGTCCATTTGACAAAAGTCATACCCACAGTTGTTTTTGAGATATGACTCTCTTTTAGATTTATTCACAGCTACTTTGGGCTTGTCAGGCAGCTATGGGACAATGTCCTTAAAATTCCTAGGATTCCTTTTGTCTAAATGACAGTGACAGTTCCTATGGTCATGGTGTTCAAAGTAGGCTCCTTCTATGGATAGACAATGTAAGTATTGCCAATAAAATGTGCTAAAAGAGGCACCAGGAAGATTCCATTCTCAGACTCAAACAATTATTTTGATTTCTACCATCTGAATTCCTTCCACAGACACTCATTGCTGTGGGTTAAGCATTAGCCTGTCAAGGGATCAGCCATGTGTGGCCATTGTCATGGATAATGTGCATCAACCTGGCTCAGGACCTGGCCCTCAGAAAGTGCTCAGCACATGTTAGTCCCCTCCTCCCAGTCCACTCCTGCTTTCCCTAAGGATCCTCTCTTACAATTTATATTACACCATGGGAGGGAACATGATAAGGCTCTACCACCTCAGTGTAATTGAGTTGGTTGGTTGGTTCCTTGAACAAATGCTCATTGAGCACATACTATGTACCAGATACTGTTTTAGGCACGAGGACATAGCCCTTTTAGGAGTGTACAACCCAGTGGGGGCAGATACATGGAAAATAAGTAAACATCCCATCAAATAATGACACATTGTGATAACCCCATGATGGAAACAGGTGACGGGGGTGAGCTGAGGCGGCTGGGAAGCCCTGTTGTCTGCTGAGAGAAGAGAATGGGGAGGAGGGCGGGAAGGCTGAGGACAGTCTTGTGCCTCCTCCACAATTTTGCCCAATGACTGCAGAAAGGACACTCTAGTTCAAATAAACAAATAAATCTGGAGAAATATGATCTGTCATAGCAAACTCAACACCATTAGTCACAATTCCCTCAAGGATCAGAACAACGGATTTGGATGTCAGGAGCCCTAGGTTTTAATTCCAGTGTAACCCTCAACCCCTGTCTGTCTTTGGTGTGTCCCCTCCTCTCCTGGACCCCTGGTTCCTGGGGTCTAAAATGAGGGGATGGGGATCAGTGCTGTCTGACCACCCAATGACTTCATGAAATGACCAACGCCTTCCATGGGAGTAATCAGCCCCAGAAAGGCAGATGGCTGACTCTGCCCAGTTTCTAGCTGTTAGAATTCCTTCTTGTCTGCCTAGCTGTGCAGTTCCTGCCTCGGTTCATTGGGTCCCACCTCTAGGCTATCTTTTCTTTTAAGTGTTTAGTCATAATTCTGACAGTTGGCAGATCACAGTGCCCCTAGTGCAGTGACCAGTTGGCCTGGATGTTCCAGAAAATCATGGCTCACTCTTGGTTCCATCCACATGCTTGGGAAGTGCCTGCCATGTTCTATGCTTTTAAAACTTACCCTCTAAAATTAAAAGCAGATAATAATAAGAAAACATCACAATAAGAGCCACTGTTTATTTAGTACCTAGTGTGTCCTCAGTGACAGGGGTCATGGCATTTAATCTGCACATCAGGCCTTGAAATGGTACTGTCACCACAATCTCATAGACCAGGAAACTAAAAGAGGTGAAGCTTGCCAGCGGTGCAGGTGTGATCTGATCCATCACATTGGACTCCAGAAGACCAGTCACTTTGCCACCAGGCTGTTTTGCAGTTCTTTTTGCGGTGGCAGGTGGGCCAGGCAAAGATGAAGTCTGCCTCTACCCCTCCCCACCCCATTGCCAGGGTCCACCAGCAAAGGATTGATGCTATTTTGAAGTGACTTGCTTAAGCTACTCCAGCAAGATGGTCCTGAGAAAGTACTGCCCAGCCATAGCTCCAGTCACAGTATTGAAGCTGAGTCCTTTCCATTCCCTTAAAATCATAGAGTAAATAGAAGCCTTGTTGGTCCCATATCTGCCCAGAAGTGATGACAGACCTCATTCTCTACTTCCTTTGTTAACAGCGACAAAAAGCAGAGGCTGTTGCTCCATCCTGATCTGACATGCAGACCCAGCTGGGCATAGATGGCACCCACCATTACAGGTGTGTTTGTGCCAGATCCTTCTAGAAATAAACCTCCCAGGAGCAGTGAGGCTGGGCCAGGGATGTGAGCCCTATCTCTGATTTTGCAGAGGTCAAGCCACATGATTTTATTCAGCTGTGAGTCTAGTCCTTTGGATGGTCAAATATCTAAGTCAGCGGTTCTCAACCTATGGGTCGCGACCCCTTTGGCGGTCGAACGACCCTTTCACAGGGGTCGCCTAAAACCATCCTGCATATCAGATATTTACATTACGATTCATAACAGTAGCAACATTACAGTTATGAAGTAGCAACAGAAATAATTTTATGGTTGGGTCACAGCATGAGGAACTGTATTTAAAGGGTCAGAAGGTTGAGAACCACTGGTCTAAGTCATGGAGCAAGTCTCCAAGATGAGGCTCTTTCCAGCTGAGTGGTTGGTTATCAGGATGCGTCAGTGACATGCAGTCACATGTGAGGAAGTTGAGGGGCAGACACGCAGTCACATGTGAGGAAGTTGAGGGGCAGACACGCAGTCACATGTGAGGAAGTTGAGTAGCAGTGAGGCTTTGGGATTGGCTCTTCTAGTAGCATAACCACGTCTTCAAGATCCTGATTCTTTCCATTATCCCAAAGTCAGCTTCATCCACGGCTGGTTCACTCCTGGTTGTAGGACAGCTGCCAGTAGTAGCAGGGACTGCACCCTGTGGAGAGGGGCACTGCTTTCCAAGACTCTTCTAAAGGGAAAGAAATCTCTCCCAGAAACCCCACAGGAAACCTTTCCTTGAACTCCACTGGCTAGAAGGGGAGTAGGGTTCTCACCATGAGCTTAGATTAATCCTTTTTTCTTTGAGTCATTCAGGAGTGGTGTTGAGGGTGGGTAGAGAGCTGAACAAATTTGGGCTTCTGTGAGGATGGAGGAAAATGGTAGCCAGATGACCAGAAGTGTCCACTGTTCAATGTCATGCTGCTGTAGCTATAGAAACTGTCCAGATTCCTGAACTTAGACCTCTTTGGACCTGCAGAGGAACTTACTAATTAATCTTTGACTCTGAGGGGCAGTGACTTGCTTTAATATTCAGGTGCAAGACATGAAGGTCAGTTCTCCATAGCCGAGGCAGAAGGGGAGAAGCAGTGAGCCGGGGCTTGGGACAAGATCTGTGAGGGTAGCATTGGGACATATTTTGCTCAAAGCTTAGTCCTTATTTATCTCATCTGAATTGGAATATGCTGGCTGGGGGTGGGCTGAGTAGGAGAGCCTTCCCAATTACAAATTCGTAAGCCCTTTGGCTGAGAAACTTTTGTTAGGGCCCAGGAAACTGCAAGTTTAACAAGCCCTCAGATGATTCTCATGCGCACTGGCCTGAAGCTATGGCTGAGCTGGAGACAGTGGCTCTTGAAACATAACGCCAAGTCCAAGGGTGCAGAGTCTGCATCACAATTCAGCAACTAGTTGGCATTTGGAGTTATGAGGTGAGGAAGGTGGACCCAGTATGATGACAGCCCAAGCTATGTTGGATTCTCATGGGTCAGGCCAGGCAGTGGATAATGACATTCATTTGTTCCTTTTCCTCATCAAACATTTATTAAAGCCTCATGTATGATAACCCCTAAAGATACAGATCAAATAATGCCCATCCGCAGAGTCACAATATAGCATGTTGGGGAAATAGACGTGAGGACAGAAATTACAACATGACATGGCAGGTGTCCTAGTGAACCTCGGGGCTCTGGGAGCACTTGGCAGTCGCCTCATCTGGCCTGGGGGCTGGGGGTGGATTAGTTTCCTGGAGCTGCTGTACCAAATCACCACAAACCTGGTGGCATAAAGCAACAAGTTTATTCTCTTACCATTCTGGAGGCCAGCATCTAAAGTAGTTTCACTGGTCCAAAACCAGAGTGTCAGCAGGATCATGTTCCCTCCAGAGGCTCTAGAGGAGGATCCATCCCTTGTCTCTTCCAGCTTGCCTGCATTCTTTGGCTTGTGGCAACATCACTCCAGTCTCTGTCTCCGTGATCACTTGCCTCTTCCTCCTCTGTGTGGGTCAACTCTCCCTCTGTATCCCTCATTATAGGGACACATGTGATAGCACTTAGGTTCACCTGGATAATCCAGTTATCTCCCCATCATAAGATCCCTAAGTTAATCACACCTGCTCAGTCCTTTTTGGCCTTTAAGATATTTACATGTTGTAGGGATCAAGAGCTATATATTTTGGGGGGCCATTATTTAGCCTACCATAGGGGTTAAGAGAAAAGGAGACACGACGAGAGTCCATAAGGAGAAGTAGGGGTCAGCCAAATGAAGCAGATACGGAAGAACATTAGAAAAAGAAACAGCATGTACATAAACAACACTGGGCACTGCAAATGGGTTTTAGGGACAGAGGCTCCCAGCACCAGGAGGGAGCTGAGGAGGAAGAGTCTGGAGGGAGGTGGCTAGGGCCAGACCATGAGGATCCTTGGCTGTGGGCCAGATTCCACGGCTGATGGGGAACCCTCAAAGGTGTTTGAGCACATGAGTGATGCCATCAGGGTTGCACTGGCTGCACTGTGGAGATGGGTTTCAGGGGGACCACTAGAGGTGCAGGAACCATTTAGGAGGATTTTGCAGTGGTTCTGGAGGAAAATGATTAGACCTGAACTAGGCAAGTGAATCATGACAGTGGATGGTGCTACAGGCTGTTTACAAGGTAGAATTGACAGGACTGCATGATTGGATGGGGAGAATGAGAGCAACTGGAGAGAAAAGACTGCATCATTGATAAAGGGACCATCTGAAGAAGGTAGGGACAGGTGAAGACTTGTCTATGGACTCCTTGATTCGAGGTGGTTATGGGTCAATCAGGTGTCTGGGAAGCAGTGGATTATAAGGGCCTGGAAGCAAGGAGAGGAATCTGGGCTGGAGATGTAGGTTTGAGATGCCTGAGCATGTAGATAGTTAGTTGGTGAAGTGACGGGTGTGAATATGTTCACCCCAGGAGACAGGGAGTGCAAAGGGAGTAGAATCTACTCAGTAGATGGACTGAAAAAGAGGTCTTCTCATGGGAGACTGAAAGGTACAGCTATAGAAGTGGGAAAAGTCCCAGGACTTTGGGCTTAATACTCTGTGTTCCGTTGGGATCTTTGTATTTTAAAAGAGTGAGTGGGAATGGGATAGTGCTAACACCAAAGGAATAGCTTTCTAATGGGGAAATTTGGGGACTCTGTGGGAGAACATTTGGGGTGCATATAGACAAGTACCCTCCATGCGTCTTTGCTGGCTCATCCCTGGCTGCTGCCTGTTTGCAGGCTCTGTGATAACCTGATCTCCTGTTTGGGAGCCTGGGAAGCCCTAGGTAGCAGCACGAAACCAGCTACCAGCTGCTTTTGTCGTTGATTCTTAAAATACATTGTGTGCCAGCAGCGTGGCTGGAGTAGAAATCAGGGATGCAGCGCGGGTAAGGAGAGAGCCATCTGTGCTTATCAGTGAGCTGGTATTTTTGGCCTGGTGAAGTGAATGTCTCCCCAGAGCCACTTCCTGCTTCTGTCCTTCTCCCTCCACACACAAGTCCTGATTGTTAGACTCAGGTTGTTAGAGCCGATACCTAGGTGAGGAGTCTGAGGCCCAGAGGGTGGAAGTTCTTCCTCTCAGAGGGGCTGGGGCAGATCCCCCATTAGAGCCACCCCCTCCTCCCATCCCCCTGGCCCACCGCTGTCTTCCCTGGGTCCATGCTCCAGTGCCAAGATGATGATCACAGTTGTCAGTAATAAGATACCATTTACATCTTAGGAAGTTCTCTTCACATCTGTTATTTGCTCAATCCCCAAAACCATCATAGAAGTAAGAAAAATCCTCCTAGTCATTGAGAAATCAGGGTCAGAGAGGATCAGGGATTTGCCCAAGATTTAGGAGCAGAACCCAGGTCTCCTTGCTTTCAAACCCCATGTCCTTTCCCCTCCCAGTGTTGTTCCTATCTCAAGGAGGCAGGGCCTGCTGATCTGGTGGTGCCCAAGCCACAGGCCGCTAAGATCTGCTGGGTGCTTGTCAGGTGCCCTTTCAGAAAGGGAAACAAGCCTCCCAGAAGGAAAGGGGGGGCACCAGCACGGATGACTTTCCCATTTTGCTCGGGGCTGACTCTGGGCCCTCTGATGGAGTGTTTTGATGCAGCTGAGGACACATTTCTTGACCTTAAGGAATAAGTTCTCAAGCTTTTAGCTTAAAAAAAAATCAGGTAATGCACATGACATCACCCCATCACTGAGGTCTGCCTGTCCATCCCTGAGCCTCAGATTATTACCGGGAAACCCCCGGTTGGGCTCGGGCTGCCTGTCACTGTGTCCAATAACGAAGGCAGGGTTGAATCATATTATTGAGAAGCGTTTATTGAGAAGGCTAGTTAACCAAGAAGACAGGGTGCTTACAAGCATCATATCCTACCTTCTAGCAAGGTGCAGGGGGCAGGATTATAAAGGGGAAGGGGACTGGGGAACAGAATGCAGCTAAGTGCAGCCTTGGGGGTCCGAGACATCAGCTATTGTCCTTAACCCCCTATTCACATAACTATATATGTTCTAAGATTTAAAATAATATGATTACTTTTCAGATTAATTTAGGTGCTCTATCTATTAGGTTATAAGTCCCCCCTATCAAGACCATCCATCTCTGAGCCTCCCTGGGGCCTGACCATCCCTCATCCAAACCCGAGTCTCTGCCTGATGCTTACATGCACTCTTTCCTTACCCCCAGCCAAAGACTGAAACTCACTGTCTGGTGTCATTTCCTATCCTTCACCCGGCCTCAAGTCTGTCTCCCACCCAATTCCTAGCCTTATCCTAGCCTTAATACTAACTCCATCCATCACGCAAATATTGAAACTCATTCCATTTCAGCCCACATCTCATCCCTCACCCCATCTCCAAATCTATCATCAGCTGCAAAAACAACAGTCCTTCCCTTATTCAAACCCAAATACCAAATGTTACCCAGCTGACTCCACTGCATCCTTCATTTCATTGAGCCTCAAGGCTTGGGGCAAAGGTCCTCTTACACACATCACTGGGAAATTTCAAAAGTGCTCAGCGGTTAATGGGTTCTTTCTTAGGCTAACAAAACAAGTGTGACTGTCAGTTTGTCCACAAGTCAGATTGGCTGCTTTAAAGTGACCCTGAGTACAGCTGAGGCCTGGCAGGGAAGGCGTCGTGTAGAAGAGACCTGCAGCACTGCCGTTGCATCCAGAATAGAAGGAGGAAGTTAAACGCTGCAATCAGTAAGCTGAGCAGCCACGGGAGTGCTGCAAATGGAGCCTGAGGAGAGTGCAGCAATTACTTCATGTAATGATATGGGGGATGAGCCACCTCTGACATGGGAAATGCAGGCACGAGCCATCCATCTTTTCAGCCATCGAGAAAGGTTCCTATTACAGATTGGTAGTGATCATTAGAACTCGGGCTTCTCTGTCATTCCAATTGCTCATTGGTCTGTCTTCTCCGTGCCTTGCTGAGTGATTGACTTTTCAAAGCACTTTGGCGCCCTGGAGGATGAAAGGAGTCTAGCAATGCCAGGTCTGCTGTAATTACCCTTGGCAGCCCCACTGGGTGGGTCAACCACTCTCATCCCCACTTACCTGCAATAACCAAGCATCTTCCTTTGAGAGTGGCTCCCACAATGGATTGGAGGGGGGAAAAGAACAGTTAAGTATTTCTTTAAATGAGATTTTTTTTGGCTTCAATCTCAAATTAGATTTTTAATTTGCAGAATCTCCCAAGAATTTTCAGCCAGTGTTATAGTTAGACCACAGCTTGACTTCAGTTGGCACGTGAAAACCCCCTCCCTCTGGTTTTTAAAGGGTTGCGCACTTTCTGAAACCATCATCCTATCCATCTTTTTTAATATTGCTGTGCGGAAGGCGTTGTTGGCATCTCACAGATAAGGAAATGGAGGTTTGAGGGCTTAAGTGATTGGTCCAGATGATGGAGGCTTTCTAAACGCCCATTTCCTGAGCCCTGACCAGCACATCACACCACCGTGCTGATCGCCCAGGTAGGGCAGCGAGGCCTAGGAGGGCCTGAGTGAAGTGTCAGGTGTGACTTCCCTGGAGAGGTGATAAGGGTATTAGCCAGGACGCCTTTTATGACACACAGACGTGAGTGCAAACTTGGAAATTCAGTTCCCTTAGCTAGTCCTAAAATCTAGAGGCTTCATGTGGTGTCAATGGAATATTCAAATTTTTAACTGACTTGTTTCTCCTCTGGGTCATTGTTAATATTTGGTCTTTTGTAACAGAGAGCCAGGTGCATGATGAGTATCTTGTTTAATTCTCAAAATAGCACTGAGGTGTGGATGCTATTATCCTTGCTCTGCTAATGAGAAGTTAAATAACTTGCCTGAGGTTCATAACTTTAAGGCAGAGCTGAGCTTTGAACCAACATCTAGAATCTAGATTGTTCTCACCTACCACGGTATCCTTCTTCTCAATAAGTCAGAAAAAAGTGGAATTTTTAGTCTGAGCTTTTTTTTTTTGAGTTCTGTGTCCTTGGACAAGTTAACAAAATTCAGTGACTGGTTATTGAGTATAAACTTTGGCCAGGCCATGTGCTAAGGGGAAGGGAGCAGGGCAGGGAGTGCAAATACTAAAAAAAAGATTGGTCTCTGTCCTTAATTTTAACACTGATGGATGAGTAACTTCCTTTCTCTCATGGATGAGAATGCATCCATAAAAGAGTGAGTCAGGCTAGGTTTTCCAAGGTTCTTTTCTGAGTGCATAGACCACGATTCTGTGATCTTATCTGCCATAGTAAATCTCTTCTTATCTATAAATTAGAAACAATGGGATTTTTAGTCTGAGCTTTTTCTTTTTTGAGTTCTATGTCCAAGAAGGTGGTGCCCAAATCTCCTAGATGTTGGACACTTTCACAGTGTCAAAGGTAATCTGTCCCATGAAAGGTCATTTATCTCCGTTATGCATTAATTTTTGTACACTAACCTGATTCAATTCATACAACAACTTATGCTAGGTGTTATTGTCATCACCATTTTAAAAACAAGGAAACTGTGGTTCAGTGATTTTAGCCACTTGCACAGTGTCATAGAACTAGTACAAGGCAAAGCTGGAACTAGGAAGAATCAATGCAATGGCTACTGCTTCCTAATATAGGCCATGGGAATAGCTCGGGCCCTGGAAGAAGCTGGCTCATACTGAGAATGAAGCAAAACTCAGGGCTTTGGAAACACGAAGATGCTTAAGTGGGGTCACAGGTTATCTGCTTCCCCATGGACCATTTGGTATTTGTCACACTAGATCTTTTTCATTCTCCTGTGACCTTGTCTGTGAGTCAGGCCTTGACATATGGTAAGACAAACTAGCATGAATGAAGTCGTCCAGGTGATCTTTTAGAACCTCTGAGATGCCTGTTCCATGACACAGGGTACTCAGTCTCTCTGAAGCCTGCTTGTCTTAGGCTATGAGATGAATGGAGCCTTTGGCTCCATCTGCAGAAGACAAATGTCCTCACCACTCAGATGATGTCACTTGAATTTCCTGAACCTTTACAACCTCTCCCTCCTAACAGGTGGTCATCACCTCATAGTGGGCTTCATTCCTCCTCTTGTAAAGAAAAGAGATTGAGGCGAGACTCCTCATTTTCCCAGCTGAAGAGCTTTAAGATGGTATCTTTGCCTAAAAAAGCCCACAGCCCTGGCCAATGTGGTTAGAGTGTCAGCCCGAGCACCAAAGGGTCACAGGTTTGATTCTCGGTCAAGGGTCTATAGGTATGAAAGCCTACGCTTTCTGGCAGAGCTCCGAAGGTAAGGCCTGTCCTCGCCCCTGCCCGAGACCCCTCCTTTTTTTCCTCTCTCCCCCCCTCCTTCCCTTCCTTCTACTCTCTAAAAATCAATGGAAAAAATATTCTCTGGTGAGGATTAACAACAACAACAAAAAAAAAACCCCACAAAAACATCTGGGGGATCAAAAATAAGAGTCAGTTTATTAAATAGTGAACTATTGAAAAAATAGTGGAATATATCATACTACTAGTTGGTAACCAGTTCTAACTGGTCAATTGGATTGAGATGATGTTTTTTCTTGCAGCTGTGTGTGTGTAGACATTACATCATTCTCACATCTCTTATACTCAGAGCCCCATAGGGAGGGCCCAGGAAGTGAGTATGTCAGTTACCTTAGCACCACACAGAAAGAGAAAGTCTAGTGACTCCTACTGCTGACCCCCCTTGTCCTTCCTTTTACTCTTCCAACTGCCATCAGATTTCCACAGGGAAATCCTTCATTTTTGCTTCACTCTGGACATAAAAGCAGTTGTTACCATGGTCAGGCATCTCCAGGGCATGCACACTCATCAAGGAAAGGAAGGTGGTGATTTCCAAGTGAAATAAGATCCTTCTTGAAAGGTCCCAGACATCCTCCTTAGAAACTGCACAGAATCTCTCTCCTCATCCTGCTTTAGTTATATATAAAACGCTTCCTCCCTAGGGGGCAGAGTAGGCGTTTTCAGTGTAAATTCTTTCAAGTTTGGTATATGTTTGAAACTTTTCTTTAAAAATCCTCACCCAAGGGTATATTATTTTCATTGATTTTTAGAGAGAAGGAGAGGGAGAGGGAGAGGGAGGGAAGAAGAGGAAGAGGGAGGAGAGAGAGAGAGAGAGAGAGAGAGAAACATTGATGGGAGAGAGAAACACCAATTGGCACCTCCCATATGTGCCCCGACCAGAGATCACCTTTTGGTGCACAGGACAGTGCTCCAACCAACTGAGCCACCTACCAGGGTGAAACTTTAAAAAAATAAAATCTGGCAAGTCATAGATACTACTTCTTCCCTAATTCAGACTTGCAGCTTACAAAATAATTATAAAAGAGTAAATTCTACTAGTTTTAAATTCCATTTAAGAAAATTTTTATACTATTTATTTACTATTACTATTATTTTATACTATTTTATCTAGTTAGCTCAGGCTGCTGTAACAAAAATACCACTGACTGGGTGGCTCAAACAAGAGATGCTTGTTTGTTTGTTAATCCTCACCCAAGGATATTTTTTCCATTGATTTTAGAGAGAGTGGGAAGAAGGGAGGGAGAAGGAGAGAGGAAGAGAGAGAAAAACATGGATGTGAGAGAGACACATTGATCAGTTGTTTTCCGCAGGAGCTCCGATCAGGGCTGGGGATCGAACCTGAAACCCAGGTATGTGCCCTTGACTGGGAATCAAACCCTCAACTCTTCGGTATGCAGGTCAATGCTCTAACCATTGAGCAACCAACCAGGGCAAGTGATGGTTTTTCGGGAGTGTGTCTGTCTTTCTACATCTGAACCCAGCCTGTTCTTTTTTTTTTTTTTTTTTTTTAATGTTTTTACCGATTTTTAGAGAGAGAGGAAGGGAGAAGGTTAGAGAGATAGAAACATCTATAAGAGAGGAACATCATCGATCGGCTGCCTCCTGCACTCCCCTTACTGGGGATCAAGCCCACAACCCTGGCATGTACCCTGACCAGGATTCGAACCGGTGACCTCTTGGTTCCTGAGTCAACGCTCAACTGCTGAGTCACACCTGCTGGGCCAGCGTGTTTATTTTTGCAAAGAATAAAGTAGGAGCAGTTCAGGGATTTGGGGGAAGGGGGGTTGTATTTATTTTAACTTCATTTTATTCTCCTCTTCAATACATGATAAGGCCTCTTTTGAGCTACTGCTCTTAACCCCTCAGAGACCCTTTAATGACTCCTTTCTCTGAATCTCCTATACATACCGCACATTTGATCTCAGCAGTAACAATATCAGGCATGCATTCTGGCACTCCACCTCTCTGCTCCCATTTCCCAACACACCCACACAGAAATTGCTAATCAATCTCCCAGCTTTCTTTCCTGCACAGGCTGAATGAGTTCTTCCAATCCTTCTCAACACAATGTACCAGGAAATCAATTAGATTTGGTCAAAAGGATTAAATGTATTTGCTATCCTGGGTTTAACCTCAAAGATGTTGTTGGTTTTTGTTTTGTTTTGTTCTCTTTCCTGACTGAGCACTTAGGATTCCTCCAAGAAAAGATCTATGTCACTGGGCATCCATAAGTTATAGGTTATTGTCACAACCAGACAACATTTCATAGAGGATCAGTGGATACAGGTCTGTTTCAAAGCAGAATGAGAATGAATTGGAAGACTCTGTGTAAAATGACCTGAGGAGAGTGTTAGCATCCTGAAATGCACATGGAGAGATGGAGGGTACAAACCCAACCTTGACCTCCCTGGGTTTTAGCATAATCATCTTCTAAATTGGTGGGTGGGAATGGAAGCGGTGAGATGGATAATACTACATAATCTCTAGGTCCCTCCTAATGCTTGCATCAAATATGAAGAAAACTAGAATAGAATGATGTTGCTAAACTTTATTTTATGCCACTCCTTTAATGACTGTTCTTTATGCCATTCAGACAACAGTGTGGCTTTCCATATGCACTTCCCTATAGAAAGTAGAGTCAGATTCTTAAAAATCTATAGCAGAGAGGCTAGTTTTGAAAGCCACACTTTTCAATGGTAAGAATCAAATTTTTGAGAAAGGGGATTAAATTTTCTTCTAAAAGCCTGTTTTTTTAAGTACCAAGGATTGGAAGAACTCTTTGACGTTTTCTGAAGGAAATGAGAGTTTGACCAGTTGGCCAGAAGGGAAGTATCAGAGGGGAGGTGTTCGGGATTTAGATACCTTTAAGTTCCTAGTACCCCTTTCATAAGCCAAACCTCAAGATAAGGCTGGGATGACAGAAAGCCTGACCCTCCCCCCACAGTCCCAGATATATTTGAGGGATATATCAGAGCAGAAAGACCCATTGCCTGGTTTCCTCAGGTACAACCTGGAAGCTTATATCGCTTGTAGAGAAGCTTCATTGTCCAACAGATTACCTGAGCAATGGAGTGATGGAGTGGCCACGGGAGGTGGCTCAGCTGATGTATCAGAGGCCATTTCACAGAATCCTCCATATCTCTGTATGGTGTGTAGCAAGGAGACAAGATGTCCGTGGCTCCAAGAGGGTCATGGGAGGACAGATGGGCAGGTGGAACCAAGGAACTTGGGCTCTGGACAAGAAGGACATGGTCATGTCCCAGGACAGTGGAGTCCAGTTTCTAAGACTCAGGAGAAGAGAATCTCTAAGCAGGAACAGAGGAGGGCCTGGGACTCAATCCTCTTCCTCTAGGGCAGTGGTTCTCAACCTTCCTAATGCCGCGACCCATTAATACAGTTCCTCATGTTGTGGTGACCCCCAACCATAAAATTATTTTCGTTGCTACTTCATAACTGTAATTTTGCTACTGTTATGAATCGTAATGTAAATATCTGATATGCAGGATGTGTTTTCATTGTTACAAATTGAACATAATTAAAGCATAGTGATTAATCACAAAAACAATATGTTATTATATATGTGTTTTCTGATGGTCTTAGGCGACCCCTGTGAAAGGGTCGTTCGACCCCCAAAGGGGTTGCGACCCACAGGTTGAGAACCGCTGCTCTAGGGTGTGGATTTGGGAATTTGGCACAATCCCTAGGCATGAACTTGGGAACTTGGCACAATCCCTAGGCGTGAACTTGGGAACTTGGCACAATCCCTTGGCGTGAACTTGGCACAATCCCTAGGGAGAAGGAGAAGGGGACAATCCTAAGTTAACAATCCATTTCTCTGGAAGGGACTGAGTTTGAGATCAGAAATGATTTGGATACTCTGAATTGGAAAGCTTCAGTTTTTCTGCATCCATGGAAATGATAGATGGGGACTTTGTAGTTTTTGAGAAAGGAATTTACATTTTTACACTCATGTTTCTTGGGCTCTTGGAACTAAAAAAATCCAACCTGCAGAAGTGATGGTGAGGTAGGTAGCTCACACTTGTGTACTGGCAGTACTGAATTCCTGCAGCTTGATTCTAAGCAGCACTTTGACAATAAACCTGAAGCTAAAGATAAAAAGAAAACAGACAAGTAGGAGCAGAAAGAAGAAAATGAAGGCAAATGAAACATTTACACGCTGAACTAAAACTTTCATGCCTATGAGCCCCTGCATGACCTGGCACTGCCCATCACTCCACCCCTCACGCACTCTCTGTTTCACTTATACTGGCCTTCTATACTCCACACTCCATGCTCCATTCCCCGTGTTTTGTTATTTATTACCGCATCAGAAACCACCCAAAACAACAACAGCACCCATATACTGTCTCTCACAATTCTCTGGGTTGCCTGGGCTCAGCTGAGCGGTTCAGCCGCTCCATGTTGTGTTGGCTCCAGTTATAAATGGGCTGGAATGGCCGAGATGGCTCACTCATGTGGCTGGCAGCTGAGAGCTTCTTACCTTTTGAATTATTTGCTGTGCAAGAGTAATGTTAAAGGAAAAAGTGTATCCAGAATCCGGCTCCCCAACAAATCAGGTTTTTCCAGTTTAATGTGTCCTTTGCAATTCTTGTCCCTGTGTACTTAAGTTATGTATAGTTGTTTAGTGCAAATCTCATTTTGAAGTGTGATTTTTTTTTTAACTTGACACATCATAGACCTTCTTTTTTCTATGATGTTATATACACTTCATAGTAATTTTATTGCTACATAATATTATATCAAGTTCTGGATTTGATATATTCCACATTATACCAGCCCCATTGTAAAGTTTGGTGTTTGATGTTGCCTCTGTTACCTATGTTCTAATGGTTTTAATTTTGCACCACCTGGGTTTGCTATTTAATCACATCTTTTGTTTGTGAATTAAGTGTCAGGATATCTATATTTCTTGTATTTAGTCATTTTGCTTTCTCCTTTAAAAATATATGATTTCTTAATTATGGATTTATGAATGCATTATCATCTTTCCACAATCCATCTGAGCCTCAGAATTCCTATGGACGGGTGCATGTGTATGTATGTGTGTGGTTTAGATGCTCAAGCCATACCCTGAGTGTCTGATTCATCGGGTCTGCAGTGGGACTGGAATGTCTTTTATTTTTAACAAGCCCACCAGGTGATTCTGAAACACTGACTAACCACATGTGTATCGATATGTTTATTAATAAGTGCCAACGATGAACCTGGCTCTCTTTATATTTCAATATAAAAATAGGAATACTCAAGCCAGAGACTTGGAAATCATCTGATTCTTTCTCCCTTTCCCTAGCACATTCAGTCCACCAGCAGGTCATATTGGTTCGACTTTGAAGCTGTCTTCAGTCTGCCTGTTCCTGCCATGCCCTCCACCCATCTAAGCCAAGTCACCACCAGCTTGTGGGTACTGCTGGCCCTCAGCCTCCTCCCTGGGTCTCCCGCTCCCAGCCTTGCCCTCAGTAGGATATTAATTTCTGTGACTACAGAATGTTGTGTCTCTCATCTGCAGCTGCATTCTTGGGGCTTGACAGACTGAAGTGTATAGGCCTTTAGTAGATGTTTCATAGATGAATGTTGATTAGAAATAACTCTAGTATTTAATAATAGGCAAATTATCATGCATATCAGGCCAGTGCTTCTTACACTTCAGTGTGCATACACATCACCCAAGGATCTTGTTAAGTACAGATTCTGATTCCATAATTCTGGGGTGAGGCCTGAGATTGCGCATTACTAGCAAGCTCCCAGGTGATGCTGATGTAGCTGGTCCACAGAACACAGGTTTAAGCATGTAGACGTTTCTACCCGCTGGTATATTTAATGATTGTAGAAACATAATTGTTTTGGCAGGAAGCAGAAATTTACTCAGAAGCTTTATCCATTGTTCAGTTATCTTTCTAGGTATTTTCTGATAGCGTTACCTTGTTCAGGGCTGTCTTTTGGGTCTCGCTTTTCAAGTGAGTTGTGTTTTAAAGCTAAAGCTACTTCTCAGATTCAGTTTCCTACTGCTTTCCATGCCTTCAGTACTGCAGCACTGTCCACTAAGCCTGGCACAGGGAAGGGGCTGTGCCCACCTGGGCATGTGGAGATG
The DNA here is from genome assembly GCF_000412655.1 of Myotis brandtii. Classification (NCBI taxonomy): domain Eukaryota; kingdom Metazoa; phylum Chordata; class Mammalia; order Chiroptera; family Vespertilionidae; genus Myotis; species Myotis brandtii. The sequence continues at coordinate 1,172,099 of NW_005364521.1, read as the reverse complement.
TCCTGAGTGCCTGGCTTGGGAGATCCCGGTCCCTGCTTGCCTGTAATCACTTTAGCAATTAGCTAATGTCTCTGAGACTTTGAGTCACCAGAGCCCATCTGTGTCCAGTGAGTTTCCGTGGGCAGCCTTGCTGTCTGGCCTCTGTCCTTTGCACCCGCATTTGTTTGTCTCCTTCCTTGAGACGCAGGAGTGATGCCCAGCAGATCCAGTGTATCATGCCTTCCTTTGCCTCCGGGGTTGGGCACCGTGGCTTTGGCTGTGGTTGCTCATCCCTATTTCCCTCCTGCCCGCCCTTCCTTCTGTCTGTCCAGTCATACATCCTTTCATTAACTAACATGTTCAACATGAACATGTTTGGTTTTTTTTTAAATATATTTTATTGATTTTTTACAGAGAGGAAGGGAGAGAGATAGAGAGTTAGAAACATCGATGAGAGAGAAACATCGATCAGCTGCTTCCTGCACATCTCCCACTGGGGATGTGCCCGCAACCCAGGTACATGCCCTTGACCGGAATCGAACCTGGGACCCTTCAGTCCGCAGGCCGACGCTCTATCCACTGAGCCAAACCGGTTTTGGCCATGAACATGTTTAACATTAACCTACATGTCCACTGTGCTGAAATGTATAAAGCAAAAAGCTGTAGCTCCCCACCTAACATCAGTTTAGCTCTCAGGGATGACCAAGCACTGTTAACAATTTGCTATCTTTTCTATGATCATGAATGAATGAATATAATTCACAAAATATTTTTTGTTTTTGCAGAAAAGCCACACGATACTCTCCACGTCGTTCTTCAGTCTGCTTTTCTGCCTTACTGCAGAGCAAGACAGTCTGCAGCCATCTGACCTCCAAGGTGGCCAGACTCAGGTGGGGGTAGGTGGGGTGGATTGTTTGAGGGTCCCTGGAACAGATAGGGAAAGTACCAAGGAAGCAGAATCAGGGGCACCAAGACTGGTTTCTGTCTACCCAGGAGAGTGCCTGACCGTCCTGCATTTGGCAGTGGTCACCTTGGAGTCCTCTTCCTGTGTTGCCGCACCCAAATTCCTTCCTCTCAGAAGTCAGTGCAGCCAGATGCCAGGGTGCTCTGAGCCCCCAGGGTGGGCCATGAGCTAGATGCCGGTGTTCTAAAGGTGAGATGGAGTTGAGGGAGGCGTTGCTTAGCAAACGCATCTGCATTGGGCCGGAGGGTTCAGTGTTTAGTGAGCGGCATGTGAGTCGCCATGACGGGAACTTCCAAGGAAGCCAGTTTATTCTCCAGCTACTTTAATGGAAGTATGGTATTTAGGGTGAAGGAGAGGACTGTTCACCAGCCTCTGGGCTGGGCAAACATCAGGTGGAGTAATGGCCTCATCTCTAGTCTGTGCTTTCTGAGGGGCAAGGCAGCCTGACTTGGGAAGAGAAGGGTCTGTCCTGAGGGTGGATGGAGTACAGTGAAGCTATGTAGCTGAAGAAGGGAGCTTTGTTGCAGAATATATAAAGCATTGTAGTCAAGCATTGGGGTCAAGTAGAATGTACTTCCACTCACAGGTTGACCTTGGGCAAGTTACTCATGTTCTGAGTCACAGTTTCCTTAGCTTTATAAGAAGGCACTTTGAAGTGTGATTTCTAAGGCTAACCCTTGTTTGAGCATTGCAGATCTGACTTTATGTCTGCTCTTTATTGTCTCCCAGTGACAGCTCTAGGAGCACTGAACCTGGCCAAGCTGAATGGTCTGGGGGAGCGCAGGAAAATGTACAGCCTGGGTTTTGCAAGTTGAAGGACTTGGCTTCCTTCTGGATTACCCATGGTTGTCAAATCAGGAAGAGCAATCAGACAGAAAATGTAGATTCTGTATCTTGTTATAGAGGTTGGAGCAGAGCATAGGTTTCCTGAAGACATGTAGATCTTGACTTTCCCGAGTAGTAAGATTGTTTCAAATTGACTTTGTGAAGTTGTGTCCAACTTTTCTGAGCAATAACATGTGAGTTTGTATTAAATAATAATAATAGCAATAATATGAAAGACTTACATAGCACTAACTGTGCCAGTGCATATTATGAACTCAATTAATCCTCAAAGGAAGTAATAGTATTATTAATATACCTGTTTTACAGATGAAGAAACTGAGGTGGATAGAGGTTAAGAACTTGCCTTAGATCATCTGGCTAGATTACAATCTCTTCCTGCAGATTGAAAGCTGATGGAAAAATCAAACAAAGGAAATCCCTATGAAACAGTATCCACATTGAATTAATATAGAAGCACCCCCTCCAACTCCATCCAACCTCCTCCCTCCAATCCAGCCAAACAGTAGCAGAACAAGAATGATCTCTGGGAAGTGTGGTTAGCACCATTAGAAATAACAGAAACACTTTCTGTAATCAAACAAAGTGATTAAAATTCTTTTCTGCAACTGGCTTTATCAGTTCAAGGACTAAGTCAAAAAGATGTCTCTTCTCTTAATCTTTCACCCTACTTTTAATAGTGTTTATATAAATGCATCTTTTACTGTAAATCTTGGAGCCTTTTAGGAAGCTGACAGAATGTAAGTGATGAACAACTGGAATATATTTCATGTGCTCCTCTGCTTTGATCCTGACTAGAAATCTATGAATTTTTTTTTCCAAATCGTTCCCAGTTTAGAGATACCACTAACAGACTTCATAGATCAAATGCTTACTAAAGTTAAACTTTAAATTTTATGTACATTATCTTATTTAATTGTCATAAGAACACCATTTTATAGTTAAGGAAGTGAAGGTTGGGAGGAAAGAACTGACCTGGTGAAGTTCATACCCGGGTCTAGCTGCTTTTGACCTCTCTCTCCAGTGGTACCCTAGTCCAGGCACCATCCTTTCTCTCTAGCTGCTGCAGTAGCTTGTAGCGGGTCACTCTGCTTTCACTCGTGACGTGTGTAGATTGCATCATTGGCCCCCATTCTTTACCATTCCCTGTATTCTTGCTCTTTGCCTGGACTTTGCAGTTCTTCTCACTAAAGGAGTGGACTCTATATTTTTTTCCCCAAGACTTTGAGTTTGGTCATGTGACTGACTTTAACCAATGTAGTAAGGCAGGTCCTTAAACAGTCTGTCTCCGCTTGACCTCTTGAGCTTTTGCTGTCACAAGAGAAGGATGTCAACACTAGTCTTGCTGGTCCCAGGAGAAGGATCCAGCCAGTTTCAGCCTAGATCAGTCTACTCCCAGATAATTCACAGATGCATCAGCTAAATAAATGCTTATTATTGCAGTGGTTCTCAAAGAATGGACTACAGATCCCTTTCAGGGGGTCTGTGAGTTACATTTGTTTTTATAATAACAGAAGACATTACATGTCTTTCTCATAATGTTGAAATATACACTGATTTTTTAAAAAAAGCAATGGCAGACTATATAAGAAAACCAAGACCAACTATATACTGATTACAGGAGACATACTTTAGATTCAAAGATAAAATAAGTTGAAAGTAAAATGATATAAAAAATACATAATATACATCATGCAAACACAGCAACTATAAGAAAGCTGGACGGCCTGGGGTGTGTGCAGGAGGCAACCAATTGATATGTGTTTCTCTCACATTGATATCTCTCTCTCTTTTTCTATCTCTTTCACTCTCTCTAAAAATCAATGGGAAAATATCCTCAAGTGAGGATTTAAAAAACACATACAAATAAACAAAAAAAGCTGCCGTGGTTATACTGATATCAGACAAATAGATTTTAAGACAAAAGTTACTAGAGATAAACAGGGATATTTTATAATGATGAAAGAAATCCATCAGGAAAATGTAACTATTATAAACATGTGTGCACTGAATAACAGAGCCCCAAAATACATGAAGCAAAAACTGACAGAATTGCCCTAACCGGTCTGGCTCAGTGGATAGAGCGTTGGCCTGCGGACTGAAGGGTCCCAGGTTCGATTCCTGTCAAGGGCATGTACCTTGGTTGCGGGCACATCCCCAGTAGGGGGTGTGCAGGAGGCAGCTGATCAATGTTTCTCTCTCATTGATGTTTCTAACTCTCTATCCCTCTCCTTTCCTCTCTGTAAAAAATCAATAAAATATATATTTTTTTAAAAACTGACAGAATTGAAGGGAGAAATAGACAATTCAACAAAAATAGTTGGTAATTTCAATAGCCTAGTTTCAATAATGGATAGAAAGCTAGGCAGAAGATGAACAAAGAGATAGAAGACTTGAGCAACATTATAAACAAACGAGACCTAATAGATACCTATAGACTATTCTTCCCAACAGCAGCAAAATATACATTCTATACATGGCACATTCTCCAGAATAAACTATGGTAGGCTATAAAATAAGTCTTAATAAATTTGAAAGGGTGGAGCCCTGGTCAGTTGCTCAGTGGTTAGAGCATCAGCCCACAGAACGAAGGATCTCGAGTTTGATTCTTGGTCAAGGGCACATACCTCAGTTTTGGTTTTAATCCCTGGCCCTGGTTGAGGTGCATGCAGGAGGCAATCAGTCAATGTTTCTCTCTCTCTTTCTCTCCCCTCCTCCCTCCTTTCCACTCTGTCAATGGAAAAAATATCCTCAGGTGAGGAGTAAAAAGCAAAAAATTTAAAAGGGTGGAAGTAATAGAGTATGTTCTCTGGCCACAATAGAATGAGTTCAGAGACCAATAAAAAGGAAATTTGGAAAATTCACAAATATGGGAAAAGTAAATGACACTCTCAGATAACCAGTGGGTCAAAGAAGAAATCACAAGGACAAATAGAAAATACTTTGAAATGAATGAAAATGAAGACACAGCATACCAAAACTTATGGGATACAGTGGCTTCAATAAGAAAGTTTTGGAGTTCTGGCCAAGATGATGGCATAGGTAAATGCAGTACTCAGAATCTCCCACAACCACATCAAAATTACAACTAAATTACAGAACAACCATCATTCAGACACGTGAAATCTAACTGAACAGAAGTCCTATAATTAAGGATAAAGAAGAAGCCATTGCCCTGGCTGGTGTGGCTCGGTTGAGCATCGACCCATGAACCAAGATGTCCCCGGTTCAATTCCTGGTGAGGGCACATGTCCGGGTTGTGGGCTTGACCCCCACTAGGAGGCCTGCAAATGGTGGCCGATCATCTCATCAATGTTTCTCTCTATCCCTCTCCCTTCCTCTCTCAAAAAAAAATCAATTAAAAAAATCCTCACCACGGATATGTTGATTTTAGAGAGAGATATGGGGGTGGGGGAGAGAAACATCAGTGTGAGAGAGAAACATTGATTGGTTGCCTTCTGTACACACCCTGACTGGGGATCAAACCATCTAGGTATGTACCCTGATTGGGAATTGAACCTATAAGCTTTTGGTGTATGGGACAGTACTCCAACCAACTGAGCCACCCTGCCAGGGTGCCATTGAGGTTTTGTGGCTGTTTGTTATGTAGTAGTAGCTAGCCCATATACTGTCTGTGGTCATTTGTCCATGTAGCATAGTGAACTTTTAAAAATACCTGTTGGGTCTATCAACAGATGAATGGATATCTCTCTCTCTCTCTCTCTCTCTCTCTCAATATATATAACTAGAGGTCCAGTGCATGAATTCATGCACCAGTGGGGGTCCCTCGGCCTGGCCTGCGGGACTGGCCAAAACCGGCCCTCCAACATCCCCCGAGGGGTCCCAGATTGCAAGAGGGCACAGGCCAGGCTGAGGGACCCCACCGGTGCACAATTGGGGCCGGGGAGGGACATGGGAGGTTGGCCAGCCGAGGAGGGACTGCGGAAGGGCTCCAGGGCATGTCCGGCCCATCTCGCTCAGTCCCGATCGCCCGAACCCCAGCAGCAAGCTAACCTACCAGTTGGAGTGTCTGTCCCAGAGGTCAGTGCATGTCATAGCGAGCAGTTGAGCAGCCTTAGCATATCATTAGCATATTACGCTCTGATTGGTTGAATTAACGACCGGATGACCGGATACTTAGCATATTAGGCTTTTATTATATAGGATAGAACAGTGGTCGGCAAACTGGGGCTCACGAGCCACATGCGGCTCTTTGGCCCCTTGAGTGTGGCCACGAAGTTTCAGTCGCACTGTATGTGTGTGCCCGCACGGGGTATTTTGTGGAAGAGCCACACTCAAGAGGCTGCACTTTGCCGACCACTGGGATAGAATGCTATTCAGCCATATAAAGGAAGGAAATCTTGCCATTTGCAACAACATGGATGGACCTTGAGGGCATTATGCTAAGTGAAATAAGTCAGAGAAAGACAAATACTCTATGATCTCACTCATATGTGGGATCTAAAACAAGCTAACTAAATTTATAGAAAAAGAGATCAGATTTATGGTTACCAGGGGCAGGAGATGGGGGTTCAGGGGATTAGATGAGAGTGATCAAAAGGTACAAACTTCCAATTATAAGATAAATGCTGGGGATGTAATGTACAGCATAATGACTATAATTAACACGGCTGTATATGTATTTGAAAGTTGCTAAGAGTAAATCCTAAAAGTTATCATCACAAGAAAAATTTCTCTCTTTCCTACCTCCATTCCTCCCTCCCTTCCTCCCTCCCTCCCTTCCTCCCTTCCTCCCTTCCTCCCTTCTTTCCTCCCTTCCTTCCTTGTATCCACATGAGATGATGGATATTAACCAAATTTACCGTGGTAATGATTTCACAATATATGCAAATCAAGTCATTATGCTGTACACCTTAAGTTTATACAGTGCTGTATATTAATTAAATCTCATTAAAACTGAAAGAAGAAATAAAACTGACTCTACCCAACACCTTATTCTTGGATATATAGTATCCAGAACTGTGAGAAAACGAATTTCTGTTGTTTAAATTTTAAAAAATTATATATATGTGTCTGTATCTATTGGATTATATCATTACTGTGTTTAAACTTTCAATGGTTTTCTGTTACACTTAGAGTGAAATCCAAACTCTTTCCCTGGTCTGTGAGTCCCTACAAGATCTGGCTCTTGTTGACATTCATGACCTCATTTCTTACCACTCTTCCTCAGTTCACTCTACTCTGGCCACATTGTCCTTCATATTATGCCAGATTGCTGCTGCCTCTGGGCCTTTGCCTTTGCAGCTATCTCTGATCTCTGTCAAAAGTGTTCTTCTCCCAGATTTTTCCATAGCCTGATCCTTCTTTAGTCAAGTCCTTGCTCAATGTTACCTCCTGAGATTGGCCTTCCCTGACCATCTCATCTTGAACAGTAGCCCAAGCCTCCTTACCTTGATTTGTTTTCTTTAGGGTACTTACACCTCCTTCTATTATATGAATGCTCTAAGTTTGTATTTGTGTCTGATCTGTCTCCCCCACTACAGTGTCAGCTCCATGAGGGTAGGGACTCTGTCTATCTTACTGACAGATGAATCTTTAGGGCCTGAAGCAGTGCCTGCGGCATAGTGGGAGTTGTGCTGTGTTAACACGTGTCGTGTAGATGTGTGCTGTGTGCGTGGAGTTTATATCCCTGGGAGTTCTCACTAGGCTATACGGTAAATCCCTTGTAGCCAGGGTTGTGTTTTAGTAAACACCTCTGTGTTTGTGTAGGAATGGGGACAATGATTCCTGCCTGTGGACCTCATGAGGTTGTTTTGAAGCTCCAACAAGCTAATAGACCACGGAATGTGCTCTGAGGAACAAAAGCAGGACAAGTACTGGAGGTGGTTCTGACTTGGCCTTCTTTATAAAGCATATTTGGCTCCCTGCAGACTCTGAATTTTTCAGGCTCAGAGGAGCCAGGCTTTGTTTCCAGGTTCAGTCCTCCCTGTCTACAGCCTCATCTGGATGCCAGTGGTGGCCATTCCCTCTCTGGATACCCTTGGCATCTGTTGGTGGTGACCTCATAATGCCAGACAGGACCCTGGGTGCCGCAAACCCACCTGGGAGGACAAACCAAAGGTAAAGTTGGACGAGACAGCAACCCTCATGCTACTTCTGTGCCTGCTGGGTGGTCTGTCAGGGAGTGATGGCTCCCTTCTGTTTTGGTTGACCAGGCCACTTAATGATCTTTTCATTGAGCCTGAACTTCAGGAAGCTTCAGGAGCAAGAAAGCTGGATAAAGCCTGGGGCAGTTCTGTGTGTATGGGTAGGGTGGGTATGTACCTTGCTGCTCTCAATACTGAATGTTAGTTAGATTAGAATTAGAGTTTCGGCTAAACCTAATTTAGGCTAAAGTTAATTAATTTAGGTGAAACATTCTCCCCAAAGGCAGCCTGGTGTAGAAGAATGTGACCTGAGTTTGAACTAGCGCTAGCTGGATTTGAGCCACGCCTCTCCCACCCACCAAACTATGCCTGGCAGAGGGGTATTTTGCAACCCAAGTTAGTACCTTAAGTCCCTCTTTAGGTGCATGTCCGTCAGGAAGTGAAAAATGCATGCAATCTCTAACCCATCAGTAGAAATAAGTGAATCTAAGAACTTCTTCCTTGAATCCCAGATAAATCTAAGAGCTTCTTCCTTGAATCCCAGACACCTGGGGGAAGGGGTGTGAAAGAGAGGAGGGCTCCCTTGATGTCACGTGCCCCGGGCCTTACAGTGTCCCTCCACCGACCTTTAAGAGACACTGAACATCTGTCTTGTGCCAGGCGCTTTTTATTTCATCTCACTTAAGCCTCACATCTGTTCAGGAAAGGGGCTCTTGTCATCTTGTTATACTTGAGGAGACGTCCCTTTTCCCCTTAGGACTTGCCTGGCACACTGTCAGTCCTTGGATTTCCGTGTATGTGGCAGGCATTGGTTCATTAGCCAACTCTTTCAACATGGGACTGGTGTGCACGCAATGTGCTAGACGGGGATATAGCAGTGAATGCAACCAGACTCGCTTCCGCCCTGGGGACAGGCATTAGTCAAAACCCACACAAACTTAGGGGAGATCACACGTGTGGAAAGTGCTGAGAAGGAGAGGTACAAGAGGTCCTGATGGAGTGAGGTGGATGTGGTGGTTTGCTGGGATATGAACTTGGCCAGGCTGTGGGGGCGGTGACTAGAGTGCAGAGTACTGGAAAGACAGTTTGGCCCAGGGCTGCACAGGCCCCCTGGGTGGGCCAGAAGGCACCGGACTGTCTTTGCTGGCCTGGAAGGCATCGGACCTTCTCTGGAAGCTGTGCTGAGTTTCCACTGGCCCTGCAGCTTGCAGAGGCTTCTGTTCTCATTTCTAAGGTCTCATTTGCTCAGTACTTTGCATCTCATTTAGGACTGTGTGGTTTCTTTAGGACTAACACTGTGGGCTCCTAACCTGGGACACTGGGCAATGATGTTGGGGTGTGATGCGTGTGATGGGTGTGTGGGATGGGGGCACATGGAGAACTCACTGACATGGTCTTCCAGTGCTCTTGTCAGGGGCCCCGGTTCACACAAATTGGGGTGACTATGAAGTGGACCTTAAGCTTTGTGGCTTTGGGTACAGAGGACCAATTCCAGCTTGATCTTCTGACCGTTGAGCATGACCATTGCTTCCTAACCTGTGGTCCCCAGACTCTGGGCATTCTCGTAGGCAGCAGCCACCTAACAGCTACTGCTTACTGATAGCGACCATGTACCAGGCACCAACTCCCTCAGCTCTTACTTTGTTGACGCTTCCTGAACAATTCAGTGACATGGAGTGATTGTGGATTGCCCAGAATGGCACAGCAATGCCTTTGGTCTCACACACTCCCAGCGCCTCGCCACTCCCTGCAGGAGCAGTCTTTTCTCCTCCTCCTGAACCTGGGGCCTTGTGAACTAGAAGGTGGTGGAGGAGGGATGCAGTCTGACTCCTGAGGCTAAGCTCCAGGAGAGAATGGCCTTTTCCTCAATCTCTGCCTGTGTGTCTGTTTCCTCTGTCTTTCTCCTTCTCAGTCTCTATCTGTTTGTTTCTCTCTGTCTGTCTGTCTGTATGTCTCTCTCTCAGGATGCTTGCCTGAGTGAGGCAGCACAGGGACCCACTTGTAGGTGCTCTGACCCACAGCCCCAGCTTGGGTCCCAGCTGGAACCGACTGCCTCTGTGAGAGATCAGTCAATCCTTCACAAACCCAGGGTGATTCCAACTCCCAGCCTTCGAGTTTCTTCGATTGATGGTGAATGGAGCAGAGGCGAGCTGTCCTTGCCAATCCCTGCTCAAACCATTATTTCATGGGCAAAATGTTGTTGTTTTAAAACACTACATTTGTGACAATTTGTTTTGCAGCCATAGTAACTGGAGCGTGTGGACATTATCATCATCCTCCCTGGTTAGCACACTAGGCACAGAGAGGCTGGCAGTGTCTCTCAAGGTAACACCGTCAGTACCCGACAGCATCGAGATTTAAATCCAGGCTGGCCTGGCTCCTCCATGCAATGCTAATTCCAGGGGCAGGGCATCTATCCAAGCGCCTGCATGAGCCCTTGCGTTGAATCCTCCTCTGCCATCCTTGAATTGTTAGGGTTTCCCAAAGGCAGGAAGAAGGAGACTATAGGGGAGCTGGGCTTCAGGATCATTCGTTTTGGAGGGAAGGGGATGCCCACTCTCTGGGACCCTAGTACAAAGTCCCAGAACACACAGTTCTCAGAAAAAAAGGTAACAGACTAGGAGAAAGTCAGGCATCTGATATGATACCAGTTAGTGGGGCAATGTTAGACCCCCATGTTGTGAGCTGTTTCTTTATCTGTAAAGTGGACAAGGTATGGGATTTAACAGAGGGACACAGGGGGCACTTCCAGTGGGGAATGGACTGAGCAAGGACATGGAGGTGGACTGTACAGGAGGGTCCGGAGAGCTGGCTGGGTAGCCATACCTGGTACAGGTAGCTGAGTGGTGTGGGTGAAGAGGAGGCTGACAGGATGGGCCAGGGTCTCAGAAGGGGCTGCAGGGTGGGATTAAGAATATTCTGCTAAGGACTGGGCATTTGTATTGGAGAGATAGCTCGGACAGTAGGGAGTTTAATCAGTACCAAGTCTGGTGTCCTGGTCCAGCTCAGCCCCTCTTTCACTGGGTGACAGCGAAAAAACCTTTCTTCCTTTCTGCACCTCAAGTTCACCTGTGTGAAATGAATGTAGGTGTGTGTCCATGTTCCTCACAGTCCTCATGCTCTAGAACCCTGGGTCCCGGGTCCGCTCTGGGATGTTGCTCATTCTGGAGAGAGCTCCAGCTCCGGCATGTGGTCTGCCCCAGGAACGCAGGTGCCTTGGCGGTCCTGCCCAGGTTTGGTGCATCCTTTCTGTGAGGACCTATTGTTGGAGGGGGCCCTTTAGGATACTGTTGATGAAGTGTCACAAACAGCCCACTAGTGGAGAGAATGCACTGCCTGCAGCCGAGGAAGAGCTGGGAGTAAGGAAGCAGCCACTCTGTTCTCTCTGTGGCCTTCAGAGGGGCGAGCTGCTCCAGGACCAGGACCCCAGAAAAACTCTGCCTCCCGCTTGGCTGCCCAGCCCCACTCAAGTCAGAGCTGGCTGAGGATGCCTGAGAACACTTGCAGGAAGGCCCTGACTTCTCCAGCATGTTGGAGAAAACACTTTCCATAGCGAAGGCAGAGCAGAAAGTGGAGGATGGAGATATGTTGGTCAGTCCTGAGGCTTTTGGGATTCTCTCCACACATTGCAAAAATAATCCATATGCACTATGAAAATCAGAAGGTACAGATAATAAAAATACTTAAAACCATCCATAACCCTACTGTTAACTGAACTCCAAGGGTTTGCCACTTGGGGTGCTCTATTAGAAAATGAGACATGGTGGCTGCTAAGTAGTTTTATTTAATTGCAGTAAGTAAATTAAAGAAGGAGATTCATACCCAAAACTATGCCTCCTGGGAAGGGAGGTCTACCCATTGCTTATATACGCTATTTGGTCAATTACATGTTGATTTCTTCTTTGCAGTTGGTCCTGTCCATCCAGTTCCCTTCCTGTCAGCTCATCATGTTTACTGCAGTATCTGCAAAATAGTGTGCTGCATTTTAACATTTAGTAAGAAATAACATTTACAACTGCCCAGACCTTGAGACCCATGTCCTATCTAACACTGCCATCCAGAGATAACTGCTAATTTGTTTGTAATATCCTTTATAGACCAGTCTCCCCTCCTTTCCCCTCCTCCGTTTCCTCCCTTTTACCATCCTCCCCGCCTTCTTCTTCTTCACACACACACACACACACACACACACACACACGTACGCGCCACCTTCCATTTCAGTTAACACAGATCCACCCTATCATTTTTAACCTCTGTAGCTTTTCACTGGATGTGCACAGTACTAGTGTTGTTCCACTCATCCCTTTTCACTGTTACCAACAATGCTTTATTAAACCTGTATACCTCTCTTTGCTTTTTTTGCCTAGTTGTTTCTTTAAGTTACATCACTTAGAAGGGTTAATCGCTGTGTCAATAATTATCCATGGATTCAGACTTTTGATACTATTGTCCAGTTTTCTCTTATGGAGGCTATTCCAAAATACATTCCCTTCAGTCAGCAATGTTTGAGAGCATCAGACCCCCTGCCCCCTCCCCACTCCCTCCCAGGGCATTTTCCTTTTTCATTTTCATCTGTTTTCTAGGTGAAAAATGATAATATTTCACTGGCTGGACTCACTCTTTCTATAGAGCGTGTTAGCCTTTCCCATACAGCACATACTCATTCTTTCTGCTAGTGTTTATTGAGTACCTACTATGTGCCTGAGCCTCATTGACACTGAGGATGCTTCATTCGTCTGTTCTATACTCACTGCTTCACCGTGTGTGTTTTGCTGCCCAGACTTAGAGGATGATAGGAAGCGAGAGCTGTGAGGGACCATAGAGATTGTCTCATTTTAAGGAAAGAAAATGGGGCCAGGCAGGCATGGGGCTTGCCCATGGGCCACACCGGGCAGTGCGTTCCTGGTGGCATCGTAACTGAATTCAGGCAGAGATTCTGGTCCCTCCCCTTGCCTTGATTTTCTCACCCGGCTCCGGAGCACTGGTTGGTGGAGTTCAACTCGACCCACAGCACTGCCTTTCAGGATCACTCCACTGGGTACCCAGCAGGTGCTTAGGAAATATGTATTAAATGCATGTTTGTGCATAACAGAGCACAGGAAATAGTACAAGGTGGTCAACATCCCAGGCAGACTTCTGTCGGTTACCCCTCTGGGAAGAAATATCTTTTCCCTTTCTCTCTCTCTCTTTCCCTCTTTCTTTCCTCCTTCCCTTCCTCCTTCCTTTCTTTTTTTTAATAAAGAAGAACAATGAATGGTTGTTGGAATTGGTGGAGAAGAGGTGGGGCTGCCTGAGGCTTGGGACAGCTTTGTATTGAGAGGTCACTGTAGTTTCCCACAGGTTCCTTCTCAATCCTATTAGGAGCTGATAGAAATGGGTAGGAGTGTTGACAGAAGAGAGAGCTTTGTTTTAGTTGCATGTCCTGTGTGTATCTAGACCAGCGGTTCTCAACCTGTGGGTTGCGACCCTTTTGGGGGTCGAATGACCCTTTCACAGGGGTCGCCTAAGACCATCGGAAAACACATATAATTACATATTGTTTTTGTGATTAATCACTATGCTTTAATTATGTTCAATTTGTAACAATGAAAATACATCCTGCGTATCAGATATTTACATTATGATTCATAATAGTAGCAAAATTACAGTTATGAAGTAGCAACGAAAATAATTTTATGGTTGGGGGTCACCACAACATGAGGAACTGTATTAAAGGGTCGTGGCATTAGGAAGGTTGAGAACCACTGATCTAGACTGACCTCACATGATTCCAGGGGACTCTCTTATCCCCTTTCCTCAGCCGCTCTCTACTTTACCAAAACGTCTTTCCAGCGTTCACCTCCAGAGCCTCTTTAATGCTGCTCAGGCCTTTCATGGCACAGGGGGTGGCTGGGTCCATGGACAAATGAGAGTGTGGTCTGGTTTCACTTGTGACACTGGGCAAGTCCTTGCCATGTGGCCCCGGGCACCACCCTATTCAGGCTACCTCTATTCTCAACAGCTTCTTAATTGATTTGCCTGCTTCCAATCTATGCCCCCCACCCCCACAATGTAAATGCTTATCACTGATCACAGCTCTCCTTAAAAACCCCAAATCTTCCTGGCACCCTGAGTGAGAGAGAGAGAGAGAGAGAGAGAGAGCGAGCAAAGTCCCCACCATAGCTCCCAGAGGGGGTGGTCTGGTTCTCCCACCCTCTCTACATTTGCCTCATGCTTCATGCCAGCCATCTTTAACCAGTTGTGTGGCTGTGGGCAAGCCCCCTTCCCTCTCTGAACCTGTTTCCTCCTCTGTGAAATAGACATGAGAATCACAACCATTCTGCTTGTTTTGAGATTTATGGCCACTTTTAAATGACCCTCCACTCTTCCAGGCCCTAATCCTCCAAAAGAAGTCACAAATTCAAAGATCCTGACTCTGAATAAGCCTTTCCATCTGCAACAGAACAGCCTGTTTTTATTCCAAGGTCTGTGATTGCTGAAAAATGCTTTTCTCTCTAGTTATGTCTTAACCTAGGCCAACAGTGTCTACCAAGGGAGAACATTTTTTTATGCCAATTTCTAAATAGTTGTGCTGTGACATCCACTGTCAGTGGGCATGTTCGTGGAATTAGAAGCATCATGCCTTATCTCTGTCATCACGTCCTCTCTGGAAGAATGGCACATATGCATGAGTAACATGCTTTCTCACAAAGATTCCTCCTCATCTTGATTTCCACAGAAATACTGTTCTGGGAAGCACAGGTTTGCCCCTGGTGACTAATTTGTTGAGGGATGTTCTTGGGTAGTCCAGCAACCATTTTCTCAACATATTTTTATTGATAGGTATGTATGATAGGAAAGATGGTAGGTAAATACATAAAGGACTTTGATATATGGGATTGATACTAGGCACTTACAACGGAATGGGGAGACTGAGCACATTCACATTACAAGTGAAATCTGCACTGTGCAAACCTGCGCTCACGCAGCAGAGGCTCATAAAGTGGGGAGTTCTCAGAGGGCAGGGTAGTCAGAGAAAGAGGGTGTCCCTGAGGAGGTAGATTTAGAATTCCCATCACACCAGTTAGGATCAAAGGAGTTACTATCCTTGCCTGGCACAGTCACACACACACACACACACACACACACACACACACACACACACACAGTGTTTGGCTAACTGAATTGAAAAGACACGTGGAACTCCATCCAGAAGGATTAATAAGATGGAGGTTGATTGGATGAGAAACAGTTTTCATTGGATGGACCTGGGGTGAGGACTGTCAGTATAACACAGAGTGAGTTGTACAATACTTCCCTGTTTGCAAAGCACTGCTCATGTGGGGTGGGGGCAACATCTCCTCAGCTGGAGGCACTGGGGGTGGGAGCATGCCTTATTCATTGTGAGGAGTCTTCACAGGGACCCCACAATAAATAGCACTTCCCCCCACCCCCGCCTGGCTTTTGCACACTTGAGAAATAAAACAAGATGAATGGGAATCAAACCATTCACTCTCCCCCCCCCCCCCCCCCCCCATGAAGGCTACATGAGATTTTAGCTATTGTATGAGACCGAATGGTCCTGCTAAGTGTGTCCAGAATTCTGCATAGGACTGGGCAGGCCTCTCATGTGGGCTGGAAGAGTGTAGCCCTGGAGAAGTGGCCAGGAAAACTGTTCCCTGCAGGCAGCTCTCTTCCTGCAGAGTGAGGGGCAGGCTGGGCTCTTCAGGCCCAAGGTTTCCTTCCAGAATTTACCCCTCAGGGTGTTTAGGGGAAACCCCTCCTCATCTGGCCATGGAATGGGGCCGATGTGTTTTACACGCTAGAATTAAGCTTCGATGTGGCATGGATTATAAAACTTCAGAAAACCAGAGGATGTGATCTGAGAGATTAGCTACTGACCAGCCCTCATTTTACTTATGCAGAAATGGAGGCCCAGGGTCACTTAATCTTCATCTGTAATTAGTGTGGCAGATACTATTAATATTGTTAAAAAAACACACCAAGACAACAGGCCTCAAGTGGTGTCACTTATGCTAAGTCCAACATTGCCAAACTGAGATTTAACCTAATTACAGTTTGACTCTCCCAGAGATGGAATCCTAAACTGGCCAGGAGTCCTCTGATCAGCACTAATTAGGTAATCTACCTGATAAACCCGTCATCTCCTACAGGGAAAGTAACCTTGCAATAACCAAACCACTTTTTGCCTAGTGTAACTCCTTGTTCCCTCTCCCTTCTGCTTATAAAAAGTCTTTCATTTTGTAAGAGTCCTCTGAGCTGTTTTCTGTCTGCTAGATTGGATGCTGCTTGATTCATGAATCATTAAATAAAGCCAATACGATCTTTAAAATGGACTCAGTTGAATTTTTCTAAACAATATTTTTCTAAACAAATCCCAAGGGCAAGAAAAAGACAACTCTTGCCCCTCACCCCTTCGCAATGTTGCAGGAAGTGGAATTCCCAGGCCCCATCCTAGAAGGCGCAGTCCACTAGAACCACGGGCCCAGGGCTGCCTAAGGGTCTGCCCAGAGTCTTGGCATCGGACTGTAATTGTGGAATCAGGAAACAGGGTCCTTGGCTAACTCAGCTGTGTTCACATAATGAAAAGGAGAAGTGAAATGTCAGGAGGAAATACGCATTCAATAAATTTTAAAGAGCTCTGTTATTTTTTGAATCTCCACTTTTTTTCTTCTGCCTTCATTCTAGCCACTGTAAATTACTCCAAAAAAAACGATTTTAGAATAGAAAAGGAGCTAGGAGCCAGAGAAGCAGTCTTTAACATTTAACCGTCCTTTGGCACTATTTAGGATTTTAATTTTGAAGCATGGCAAGGAGGTAGAAATGATTTAGGGCCCCATATGAACAGAATCACTTTAAAATGAATATTTAACCCTCCATCTCCTTGAGATCTCTCCCTAAAACAACTTAAAAAACAAAGACCTCTCCCCGTGCTGATTAGAACAGACAGCATTTCTAATTCCTCAAGAATGGGAATGTGAGCAAAAATATTCCAAAGCAAGGACTTACTCGGATTCACTGGTAAATCCACCACATCAAGCCCCTGGGAGGGGGAAAAAAAAAGCCCTGAAATTAACCTGCCTGGTAGATGGGAAATATCAGTTAAATGCTTTTGCAACTTCATCACCATCTACTCGGGAAAACACTGCTACTCAAGCCTCCCATTGCCTGAGAGTCTGCAGCTTCTGAACCAAGAAAGGAAGAAACCAACAGGGTTATTTACAAGTTCCTTCCTTCCAGTTTTAAGCCTCTGAAATAAACCTGCTGGTTACCGCTCAGAGGCCAACGCCTAGCGGGTTAACCCGGCTCTGCGGGGGTCGGCTCTGTCAGCCTTCTGCGCCCCCCGGCGGGTTTCTGTGGTGGTGCAGCCCCGGTCACTCGCTGCAGAAAAGCGGCCCCTGGCAGACGACACCGCAGGCTGACGCTGTCCGCGCACCAGCCTCAGGGCGCTCCTCACTCCTCGCTCGCCTCTGTCCCCATCCTGCAACCATCAGGCTGCCGGTGAGGGGATTTTTGCGGAGGCTCCAGAGTGCAAGAACTCAATATAGTGTCAGACGGCGCCAACACAGCCACCCTAACCTGGGCTGGGAGCGCTCGCATCTTTGGAGTCTTCCGCGGTGGTGCAACTCTGGGAGCCAACTTCAGGCCAGTCTGTGGATTCGGTGCAGGTACCTGGATCCTGCCCCTCAGTGGATGGGATGGCTGGGACTGATGGGCCATTTCGGATCCAAGTGAAAGTGGTGAAGTGCCTCGCTCTCCTGGTTCCTGTAGGCGCGCGGGGTGCCCCAAGATTGTAAAGTGACAGAGCCCATGACTCTAGGGACCAAGATGCGTGTTGGAATGCCCGAGGGTGTTGGGTTGGGGAAGCGCCCTTCGGGAGGGGACTGGGTCGGGGAGGACCCCCGCGGGAGGGGTTTTGGGAACAGCGGTTGGGCGTCCTGGAGGCAGATACTGAAGCAGGGTTTCCTAGAAGGGACCGCTGGGCTGGGGTTCCACGGAAGCAGCTGCTGTGGAAATTCGGGGTTGGGGGGATGGTTAAGCGTCTTAGAAACAGGAAGTTGCAGGAGGGTCCTGAGCTGTGGTTTTCCAGGCAAGGGCTGCCGGGGATCTCCAGGGGAAGTAACGGGAGAAACGTTTACTAGGAAAGGTTTGGGGGTCTTGCGGGAAGTGGCAGTGCTGAGAGTCCTGGGGGCGGGTAGCTAGTTTGGGGATCCCTGGGGAAGGTGGCTAGTTTAGGAGGCGTCCCAGTCCTGAGGCAAAGTGGCCGATTAGGACTCTCCCCTCTCCTCTGTCGAAGCGACTGAATCCCTCAAGGAACTGGCTGTCCGGTAGGTTCGCGCTCATTTCCAGCGGCTCAGAGGAGGTACCGCAAACTGGGATTTCTGGGGTGGCGGCTGAGCAATCCCGGGGCTGGCAGTTGTGTCCCGAGTCTCAGAGGATTTGGGGTCCTGGGAAGGGACACCTCCGCTGCACGTGCGTCGGGAGAGAACTGTGGTGGTCTTTTCAAGGCTCTGGGGGTTTGTTTCAGGGTCCCACCCAGCAGATCTGCCCGCGGAGTCTCCGGGAGAGAAATCAGAGCCGCCCCCAGGTACGCCAGGAGGCCCCCCGTTGCGCCCTACCCCGTCGGGTCCCGCCCCGTCGCATCACGCCTTAAAAAGCACCAAAGGCCAGGATCACGCAGCGGCGGTCACGGTCATGGAGGGTACCCTTGAAGCCAACTGGAGCGCCGAGGTGGTCAATGGGAGTGCGGCACCGCCAGGGGCAGAGGGCAACCGCACGCTCGGGCCGCAGCGCAACGAGGCCCTGGCGCGCGTGGAGGTGGCCGTGCTGTGCCTCATCCTCTTCCTGGCACTGAGCGGCAACGCCTGCGTCCTGCTGGCGCTGCGCACCACGCGCCACAAGCACTCGCGCCTCTTCTTCTTCATGAAGCACCTGAGCATTGCCGACTTGGTGGTGGCGGTGTTCCAGGTGCTGCCACAGCTGCTGTGGGACATCACCTTCCGCTTCTACGGCCCTGACCTGTTGTGCCGCCTGGTCAAGTACTTACAGGTTGTGGGCATGTTCGCCTCCACCTACCTGCTGCTGCTCATGTCGCTGGACCGCTGCCTGGCCATCTGCCAGCCGCTGCGCACCCTGCGCCGCCGCGCGGACCGCCTGGCCGTGCTCATCACGTGGCTGGGCTGCCTGGTGGCCAGCGCCCCGCAGGTGCACATATTCTCCATACGCGAGGTGGCTGATGGCGTCTTCGACTGCTGGGCCGGCTTCATCCAGCCCTGGGGGCCCAAGGCCTACGTCACATGGATTACCCTCGCCGTCTACATCGTGCCGGTCATCGTGCTGACCGCCTGCTACAGCCTCATCTGCTTCAAGATCTGGCAGAATTTTCGGATCAAGACGGCGGCAGAGGGGGCGGCCAAGGGGCCCGAGGGCGCAATGGCGGGCAGTAGGGAGGGCGCGGCCCTGGCTCGAGTCAGCAGCGTCAAGCTCATCTCCAGGGCCAAGATCCGCACGGTCAAGATGACCTTCATCATCGTGCTGGCCTTCATCGTGTGCTGGACACCATTCTTCTTTGTGCAGATGTGGAGCGTCTGGGACGCCAATGCGCCCAAGGAAGGTAGCGCGGGCGGGAGACGGGAGGAGCAAGCATGCTGGCTGGGCAGGGCCCTGCTTCTGCTGCCTCCGCACATCCAGGGGTCTGGGGTCTGGGGGTGGGGTGGGAATCCTGCAGAGCTGAGTTTGATTTATGCATGGCTCCATCATCCACGGGCCAAGTGATTTTAGGTGTAACTTCCCTGAGCCCCGACTTCCTCTTTTGTAAAATGACAATAATGATGAAAGTACCAGCTCTCACTCGGCAGTAGGGAATGAAATGAGAAAAATGCACATAAAATCCTTAGCACAGTCCTTGCGCTGCACATGGTAATGGTTCCTCATTACGGACCAGGAAACGGAGGTTCAAGTGACTGCGTTTAAGCATTGTTGGCGAGTGGTGGAGGTCACTCTTGAACCCGGGCCCAACTTCAAGATCCCTCCACTTTAAGTTCACTTTGCGTTGAACTTCCATTCTAAGTTCAAATCATCCTGAACCCACGGGTTCTGGTTCCGATAAGGGCAGTGGTAGATGGGCGACTGGATTGGTCCAACCAAGTGCTGATAGGGTGCTGGGCGGGGCAACCTGGGGAGGTGGCGATGAGTCTCTGAGCCCTGGCTTGGTGGAGGTGGCAGAGAGGTAACACCGGCTGCTATAGGCAAGCGTGGGGGCTAGGGAATGTGCTTCTGCTGGGGCTGTGGGGGAAGAGAGGGGAGCAAGGACCCACATTTTCAAATTTGACGGGGAGATTTGGGTGATTTCTGTAGGTGGGGAACTTGCCCTCCAGTTGGAGGACTGTGGAGGTCAGTGCTGAGAGTGTCCAGGCTTGGCTGGTGTCTGGGTGATTGGCAGAAGAGGAGGAGAGGAAAGAATGGGGTGACCTGTGGGGAGGGAGTTTGGGGAAGCAGAGAGCACTATGGGCTGGGGGGAGCGCTAGGGGCTGTCTCTGGATGGCTAGGAGCTCCAGGCAGTTGCTGTCTCATTGCCCACAATTTGCAAAGAGTAGGAGGGGTAATCAGTGGTGGTGAATAACTCACACCTTTTTGTTTGAGGGTAAGCACATAAAACTGCACTGGGATGCCCGGGACTCCAGTGTTTGTCAGGAGATACCAAGGGGTTTGCTTTTATCCTGTCTGCCTTTGAGACAGCGCAAATGTCCCATTTCCTGATATAATCATTACTGCTTCCAAGAGTCTCAAACACAACCATCCGGTGCAAGCGGAAACCTCCCTTCATTCAGCTGGGTAACTTTGCTTTGCTCTCTCCCCAAACCACAGACTCCTGGCTTTCCCAGCCCTCCCAGGTAGTCTAGCATTATTCCTGGGTCAGTTGTCTTCAGTATTTATTGAGCACCTTCATTATGCCATTCTAGCTGTGAGGGGTAAGGTTGCTGAGAGGACTCAGCAAAGCCATCCTGGCTTCATCATCCAGTCCCTGGTCACACCTTATAGAGGGGATTCAGGGATCCAGAGAGGGGAAGGCACTTCCTCCAGGTCACACAGCAAGTCAGAGGCAGAGCAGCCACTAGAGCTCGGGTTTCCTATCCACCCCCCATTTCTTCCTGGGCTAGGGCTCTTATTCGGGAGTTAGGTTGGGCAGAAGCCAGCAGTGAGGTGTTGTAAGTAAGTTGAGACACCAGGCCATCCATTCCTGGGCAGGCTCCTGGAGAGACCAGACCCAGGTCTTGAGGAGCTCAAACACCAGCCCTTGAGGAAGTGAGGCTGACGCTCTCTTAGAGTGGATATTGGGGAGACCTGGGATCTAGTGCTCCCTCCAACCCTTACTAGCTGTGGGGCTTTTGGTGAGGGATCCCCGCTTCCCCTTGACCCTTAGTATCTTACTTTTAGGTGAGGACATTTCAGCATTCATTTCGTTCATTCGGCAAATACTCTGACTCCTCTCTTTGTAGCCTCCTCACCACTCCCATTTATTTTCCTCCCTGGTGATTTTTCCCCCTCCTCCCTCCCTTCTATATGACTTCCTGTGTCCATTCCCTCACCTGCTCTCCTCTTTCTCACTTTTCTCCCCAAAGATTGAGAGTATGTGGTCAGCAAATGTCATAATCACTCAGTGAAGTGTATATCTTTTCTACACTTTAAAAGTACCCTGAGTTGCCTTGACCAGTGTGTTCAGTGGTCAGAGTGTTGGCCCTCTCACTGAAGGGTCGCAGGTTCAATTCCTAGTCAAGGGCATGTACCTGGGTTGCAAGTTTGATCCTGGCCCCGTGTGGGAGACAACCTGTCGATGCGTCTGTCTCTGTCTCTGTCTTTCTCCCCCCCACCCTCCTCCTCCTTCTCCTCCTCCTCGTCTCCCTTTCTCCTTCCCTTCCACTCTCTCTAAAAAAAAAAAAAAAGGAAAAAATATCCTAGGGTGAGGATTAATAACAACAACAAAAAGTACACCAAGCAATTTATTTGTCTGTCTTAAAAGCAAGACACAGGAAAAGAGAAGAGAAAGTGCCCCTTGGGTAAAGTGAGGGTAGAGCCCTTCTGGTCCCCGGAGGGTATCCTGGGGCGAGGCCTTCATAGAGACAGGCTCATGCTCAGGCTCCAGGAGCAGAGAAAGAAATGGACTCTCTGAATCGGAACCTCACGTCTTTCTTCCCTTTGCTCCTTTGCTTTTTCCTAGTTCAGGGTGGGTCTCACATGAAAAGCCCAGGTCCCCTGGTCCTCCGGGGCGTTCTGTCCTGGGTGCTGGAGAAGAGTACAAATGCAGACCACAGGGGATTCGTGGCTACATGTCGCCAGCACCCCTCCCTCCCCGCCTCCAGTGTGTTGCCAGGAGCAGGTGCCAGCCCATGTGGGAGAGGACTCGGGCTCTGGCCACCAGCCTGGCCAAGGCATGCAGGGTTCCGAGTGGACGTGGGCTCAGCCAGAATACACATCCTGTGCCCACTTGACATTAATCTGGATAATTGCAAGTAGCCGGCTGGGCCATCAGAAATGATGGTATTTACAGTTACCTTGGAGATATGACTCAGTCTAGAAACTGTGGGCAAGCGTTAAGGAAAGATTCAAAGAGAGATGCTCTCAAGTTACTCAGGAGATGTTGATCAGCAAAGTGGAATCAGTGCACAGCCCCCACTCTCCTGTCCAAGAGGAAGGTGATTTACAAGAGATGCAAAATACCTAGGTCAGGGCTCCTTGCTCTGCTTATTGCCTGGAAGTGGAGAATGGAGCTCTGGGAGCTTGTTGTGGACAGTGTTACATTCTTCAGGGAAACCCCTGGACAGATAGGCTCAGACTGGGGCAGCAGGGGCCAGACATGGGATCTCTTCTGTCAGTAGCTTCATCTGGAAAAGAGAACCAGAAGCAGCTACAGAGCAGAATGGCTGGGGAAGTCATGCTGGCCGTGGCCTCTTGCAGGATATAGGTCCCTGCCTCCAGCAGGGCTCACTCTCAGGTGTTCTCTCCAAACCCAGGTGCCCCTTTTACAATGCTCCCCCTTGACTGCCCTCTCCCCCAACGCCTACACCTTCATTCAAACCAGGGACTGCCTTTATGGGCTGAGAGCTCACCTTATTCCAAAAATAATTTGAGGTGGGGCACTAAGATTCAGGTACAGCAGCAAGATAAAGTAGACATAAGGAAACTTCGATAAGGGGACAAAAGAGTAAGACAATTATAATCACAGCAATAATAAAGTCTCTGTGTGGAGGTGAGCTGCACACAGGGCTTCCTTTCCCTAAGAGCGGAGCTAAGAGGAAAACTCAGTTTCAATATTTCCACTGATTGGAAGAAAAAACAATGAGTGATAAGAGCGATAGCGGGCTGCCCCTGTCAAGCCTCCAGGTATTGGACAGGTCACATGGTGGTAATTGAATGAGCTTCCCCCCTTTAAAGCAGCCACATGCCTGAGTGCTGACTAAGTGAGCCTGGGGACTGCAGGAGGAGGGCTGAGACCAGACACCCATCCATGCAGGTGTGACAAGCCCCACCTGTATCCTTCAGAATCCAATTCCACAGCCAAAGACTTGGCACCAACCTTCCCCCCTTGAACTTGCTGAAGTTTGTTTTGCTGCTGGTCCCAAGAACTCCAGCCCTGAGGCAGTTCTGAGGGAGGAGATAGCGAGGGTGTGTCCCTTTTTCCAGGGGTTGGTGGATGTGGATTGGGTATTGTGAGCGGATTTTTAATCTCTGTCCCTAGTTCTCCCCTTCCAGTGTGTCCCTTGTGAAGTGCCCACTCCAGGGGGCATAGGTGAGAGAGAAGGGGGGCAGGTTGGCAGATGGGTTGGGATGTGCTGCCTGAACACACCAAGCAGTGGCCCCTGTCTAGTCACCATTCTCAGAAGCTGGGAAGCTAGAGGAGAACCTTTTGAATTAAAGGAAAATCTCACTCAGAGTTCATTCATAGATGAGCCATATTCATCTTTCAGAATAGTCCCCTTTTCTCTCGAACTTGCTGATTTCCACAGGAGCAAGAAATGCCCAGAGAACAGAGCAGGGCCTCCACTGCATCGGCCAGGACAGCGGGCGGGCACCATAGGGTCCTGGGCTCCACAGGTGCAGGGAAAGGGCAACACAGCTGACCTGTGTTTGGAGGCTGTTGGCTGTTTTCTCCTGTGTGTCCTTGAGCAAGTGGTTTCATCTCTCTGAGCCTCCGCTCCCTCCTGTGCATAACAAAGGTAGCAAACTCGTGGAGTTATTATGAAGATGACATGCTGTGAAGGGTGGCACGTGGGGGCCACATGATCAGGGTCACTCTTCTCCCCTCCCCCATTCCACATGTTAAAGGTCTTGTTTGCATTCTCGGGGTTGACTGAGATGTGGGCAGTTATTCCTGTGGGAACAGATGGACATTTTTCTCTTGAGAGCCTGGGTGGAGGGGGAAGAGGTGCAAGCAGAGCCTGCTGGACAATAGGCGCTGTGTCCAGGCAGGTTGGTATGTGGAGGAGAGGCTAGTGAAGACTGGAGAGGTGAACTGTGAGCCTTGTCACAACAGGGATACTGCCTGTCCTGTTCACTGGTGTGTGCCTGGTGCCTAGCACAGGCTGGGCACCCATGGGGAACTCAACCAATGCTTGCTGAACAGATACGTGGGACATGGAGGAGGGAGGTGCAGGAGAAAGGACAGGGATGCGTGTGTAGAGCTGGACGTAGAGAAATAGGACTTTCTAAGCAGCCCTTCAGCAGCAGAACTGGCTACCTGGTGAAGAAGTAAATGCCCCATCACCGGGGCAACCAAACACCTGTCAGGAGTGTGGTACCAGAAGGAAGGTTGAAATGCTCAGAGGCCTGGTTTTAAGTGTTTCCCATCTGATAATAGCTTCCCAGCCCCTCCCTGTTTTTGTGGAACCAAGGCCCCTCCAGTGTGGCCTGCCACCTTACAAGTACACTGTGCCCAAGGTGTGGGTGGGCTGGGCAGCTTGGAGAGGGGCCTGCTCTTCAGGCGACCCCCTGGTATGGAGAGCGGTGGGAAAGGTTGGGCTGGAGGAGACTGGACAGGGAGGTCTTAGCTTGGCCCTTCTGGGTATAAATTGCAATTAGAGGGACAGGTAAGGGCCATACTCTTGTCTGATTAAGGAATTGCAAGTTCTTTTACGTTCTTGGCTAGTGCTAATGTTTTCCCTTTGAGTTTCTGGCCAAAGGTGACTTTTCTTCTTTTTAAAGATTTGATTAATAGCAGCAAAAAATAAAAATCTGTTGGGGGAGGCTTTGCTACATATTTTTTCCCATTTGATGGGTGTCTGAGTGGGTTGGGGAGAGGGGGACAGGGGTGTGGGAGGAGATCAGCTCTCTGGAGGGACTCGGTGAGGCCTGGGGTCAGGGCTGACCTGTCAGCTGCCTCAGGGGCTGGCCCGCCTGATGACCCCACCACCTTGTGCTAGCTGTTGGAAGTAAAGGCAAGCCCATAGGCTCACTTCTGGGGGCTGGGTGGAGGCTGAATGGTGCTCTGCTGGACCCTGTATGTTAGTCCCCACCAGCCAGAGTCCCTGGACCCTGAGATAGCACTGGGAAGTGATGAGAGTCCCTGTGGGGCATGCCTCTGGGTGGTCTGTGGCCTTCGCCATTCCCATGTGAGCAATGGAGATGGTACCTCCCGATGGAACACGATGCCCTGTCTGGGTATCAGTTTCAGTGAGGTGAGGAGTTGGATTAGCTGATATCAGTACCACCCCTTGTTAAGTGCCAGACCCTGTATCTGGCCCCATCTTTCCTCACCCAGACACAACCAGGGAAGGGGGCGTTATCCCCATTTTACAGATTAGGACACTGAGGCTCAGGGAGCACACTGAGTGAGTGGTGGAGCTGGGATGAACCCAGTCGCCTCATCTCAGACACTGCTAGATTGCACCGGGCCTGTCCCAGGCCAGCATTTTCAGTGTTCTATTGCCTGAGTGTCGGGATCTGCTGGCACTTCTTTAAAAAGCTGATTCCTGGCTCTGTCCCAGGCGCACCATACCAGAGCCCTGCACCCACTCTGTGACCTGGGCTCCTTCCGGCAACACCCAGCCTCATGGCCACTATTGGCACTGCCCTCTCAGCACTCTGGGCTCGACGCCTGTCGCTTGGCTTCCCCCGCTGTCCACTGATCCCCTTAGCTCAGCACACACCTCCCACGTCACACTTCCCTTTTCCTTTTCATTACCACCTTCTTGGTTGAGAGCAGAGGTTTTCAACTTTGGCTATTGACATTTTGGGCCAGATAATCTTTGTCAGCACACACCTCCCACGTCACACTTCCCTTTTCCTTTTCATTACCACCTTCTTGGTTGAGAGCAGAGGTTTTCAACTTTGGCTATTGACATTTTGGGCCAGATAATCTTTGTTTTATTTTTTTTTATTTTTTTTAAATATATTTTATTAATTTTTTACAGAGAGGAAGGGAGAGAGATAGAGAGTTAGAAACATCGATGAGAGAGAAACATCGATCAGCTGCCTCCTGCACATCTCCTACTGGGGATGTGCCCGCAACCCAGGTACATGCCCTTGACCGGAATCGA
>NW_005364521.1:1133379-1144198 GCF_000412655.1 Myotis brandtii | reverse complement strand
TTTTTTTTTTAATATATTTTATTGATTTTTTACAGAGAGGAAGGGAGAGAGATAGAGAGTTAGAAACATCGATGAGAGAGAAACATCGATCAGCTGCCTCCTGCACATCTCCTACTGGGGATGTGCCCGCAACCCAGGTACATGTCCTTGACCGGAATCGAACCTGGGACCTTTGAGTCCGCAGGCCGACGCTCTATCCACTGAGCCAAACCGGTTTTGGCAGATAATCTTTGTTTTAGTGTGGCCTGTAGTAGGTTTAGCAGCATCCCTGGCCCTACCCACTAGATGCTATTGCACCCCCCCCCCCTCAGTGTGACCACCAAAACCATCTCCAGACATTGCCCAGGTCCCCGAAGGGGCAGAGTCGTCTGGTTGAGAGCAGTAGTTTAGAGCCACATGCAGGCCTGGCCTGAACTGACATCCAGCAGATGAGTGCACCTTGTCACCTTGCCTGGGCTCTGGCCCGTTGGCCTCGTGTCCCCTTCCAGGCCTGCCGACTGGCCCTTCCCACAAGTCCTTTTGCTTGGCTCTCACGCTGACCGTGTTCTCACCAAGGAGGGCCCACCCCTGTTTCTTCTGTGGAGACCCATCTTTCAGAGCCCAGTTCCAGTGTGGGCTGCTTTGTGCACACCTCCAGGGGGTGCCATTGACCTCAGGGTCTGTGAGAAGGATGCTCTCAGGAGCTGTGCAGAGACAACCCCAACACGGCACCTGGCAGCCTCTTCCAAGGCCCCTTTCATGAAACTCTCTCTGTCTCCCCAGCCAGGGGTCTCCTTCCTCCTCTGAACAACGTTCTACCACCGGTTGTTCCGTGTCTCCCGAGGGTTCTGTCTGCACGGCCTCTGCCGGGGTCTGCCAGCCCTCGGTGAGGAGAGCTTGCAGGGACCCCCCCTCAGGCCTTCACCTGCTCTCCCAAGGCCAACAGCTGCTGTATTCATAACTGTGCGACAGTCAGGCCAAGGTTGGCCCCAGAATTCTGGGTATACCACGGACCTCTGAGAGGGACACCCCTAGTGTCTGCCAGGCTGGTGTTGGGGTCTTATGTCCCATGGGGTAGTCAGATGGAGTGGCAGCAGTGACCCCCAAACCTGCCTAGACCTCAGTTTTCTGGGGTTAAAAATAGAGTTTACCCCTAGCTGGTTTGGCTCAGTGGATAGAGCATTGGCCTGCGGACTGAAGAGTCCCGGTCTCGATTCCAGTCAGGGGCACATGCCTGTGTTGCGGGCTCGATCCCCAGTGGGGGGTGTGCAGGAGGCAGCCAATCAACGATTCCCTCTCATCATTGATGTTTCTATCTCTCTCTTCCTCTCTCTCTGAAATCAATAAAAATACTTTAAAAAAAAAGAATAGAGTTTAGGTTGGGAAGGGGGTGGAATGTGCCAGTGGCATAGTGCCTAGCATATAGTAAGTGCTCAATAAATGTTTGCTTTTATTTTATTTTGTTTTACTTATTTTTAATCCTCACCCAAGGATATTTTTCCATTGATTTTTAGAGAAAGTGGAAGAGTGAGTGAAAGGCAGAGAGAAACATTGATGTGAGAGAAACACATTGATTGGTTGCCTCCTGCAGGAGCCATGACCAGGGCCTGGGCCAGAGAGAAGCCTGCAACCCTAGTACATGCCCTTGACAGGAATCAAACCTGGGACCCTTCGGTCTGAGCCAAACTGGCTAGGACAATAAATGTTAGCTTTTAAAAAAGAAAGTTCAACCAAAGGACTTGTATGCATGCATATAAGCCTAACCAATGGAAACAGACACCAAGTGGGTGGGGGGGGGGGGGGGTGGGGGGGGGGGGGGGGCAATCGGGTGATAAGGACACATATGTAATACCTTAATCAATAAAGAAAAAAAAAGAAAGTTCAAGATGGGCCAGGGTCCTGAGGTAAGTCAGTGCAGTGCAGTGAGGGGTGGGAATTGCTTGGAGCTCAAGAGCAGCGTTGTAGCTGCGGGGCTGCAGTCTCAGTTGAGGAATGGTGGCCAGCCCAGGGGTGGTGGGAGCGAGAGTGTCTCGAGCTAAAGCAAAACTGGAGGAGACAGCAGGAGGTGCGGTGGGGAGGTTCTAGCTCTGGGTTTTGGAAACAAGGGACCCTGGTGTAACAGGTGGGCAGGAATGGGGTGTAACCAGGTGGTCTTCAGTGTCCCAGCCCCTGATTCCTGTGATCCTCCCTCCTGGCCACCGAGGGGTTAAGAATAGAGTGCTCCCCAGAAGCTGGCGTTTTCTACCCATTTGCCAGATGCTCCAGTACCACGGTCTCTGCCCTCCAGGGCCCATGCCTCACACTGCTCATCCTGTTTCTCTTTCCTTCCACCTGAACCTGATATCTGGGTGTGAATTTAGTTTTTCTAGAGGGAATTACACTTGAGCCCAGTCATCTTGTTAGGAGCCATCTCCTGTCATCAAGCTGGGAAACTGTCCTTTTGCCTTTCTGAAGTGCTAGTGGAGGTGGCTGATGTGTCAGGACTTCTGTCTGCTAATTTCATGCTTCAGTTCAAGTCTTTGTTCGCCAGGGACAGAGCCACGAATGAAAGCCACAGGTTATAAACATAAATAACGATGGTGTGAAGGGATGATGCTGTAAGAGAAGTATTTATTTATCAAGTACTGTGAGTGCCCTAAGAGGGATTCATTGATTTTCTTTCTGGGGGGAAAATCAGGAGGACTTCAGAGAGAAAGGAACATTTGGAAAGGGTTTTGAAGGATGAGTAGGAGCTGACTATGTAAAGAAGCCATGTTGAGATCATTAGACAGTTACTTCATTTTTCGCCTAATAGAGGAATACTTCTCAAACGTCAGTGTGTACACAAATCATGTGGGGGATCTTGTTAAAATGCAAATTCTGATTCAGGAGGACTGGGTGGGGTTTGCATTTTTACAAGCATCCAGGTGGTGTCTATGCAATGCCCATGAGCTGGCCTATTGAGTAGTAAGTCTTTAATATCTTTTCTCTTTTACCAAAACATGCAGTTTGCCTTTACACATGTGGTCCAATGGGCTGCAGGGCCCTGTTGTCCCCTCGGGGTAGAGAAGGGCTGGTCGTTTGCCAAAATGCCCCTGCCCTTCTGTTTTCAGAATGTGGCGATTCCTCAGGTTCAGTCCAGAGAGCAGAACATGTCCCCTAGATTTGAGCAGTGATGTAATAGAAGCCCATGTAACACTCTGTAGCCCACAAATTTGGCTGTTAATCCTGACCCTATGATACATAGGATGATCACACACTTGTGATTTTTAGAACAATTCCAATGTTGTCAAGTTGTGGCCTTTTCAAAGAAGGCCCTCTGTAATACATATTGCTTTTCAGTCTTTACTAGTATATACGTGTACAGTAAAAAAAAAAAAAAAAAAAAAAAAAAAAAAAAGGTTCTTCCTTAGACCACGACTCCCAAGTTCTACACAGCCCCATAGGAATAAAGGACTTAGACCCTAATTCCTGATTTCCTGGGTGGGCTGAGGGGTACTGACATGGGGGCGTGGGGAGGCCTTGAACCTAGTTGTTGGTTTCTGGAGTATAAAAGTTGATGAGCTTGATTTGATTCAGATGAGAGCAGAGATGTCGGCTGAGCCATGTCTTTGAATTGTATGTGAACCGCCTCAGGGACAGCACAGCCCAGAGAGGCCTTGGGCAGCTGTGCGTCAGCTGTTCTGGGCTAATTTGGGCCTTCAGTGACAGGAGTGCTGGGAAATTTGCGTGGAGGGAGTGCTGGGATATCCAAACAGGGGAGTTCTCCTGGCTTGAGTAAAGCCGGGCCTGGTAGGCGGATCTCGGGCAGACAGTCCTGGAGTGGCCCTCAGCCGCCCACCTCTCCATGAATCACGGTGCCGAGTGGAAATGCAGAGTGATTTCTGTCTCCTGGGGTACAGTTACCCAGCATGAGATGTCTGCTTTTGGTACATGGCCATTTCTGCTTACCTTCCCTGCTTGGAGCCTCTCCCTAAAGATCACCTGTGGTCCCCAGTCTTGGGTCCACCAGCTCCTCCCCCAAATGCTGCCACTCCCCGTGTAATAGAGTGCCTGTCTTGTACTTCTCTCTTTCCACTGGTGTTTGTAAATCCCTTGAGGGCAGGTCCCCAGGCCTGACTCAGTGGCTGGCACCCAGAGTAGCATGAAAGGATATATGGATGTCTCATAATCTCCCTCTCCCTCCCCCTTCCTCTGTCTTCTTCCCCTTCACCCTCCCCCTTTCTCCCCATCCCTCTTCTCCTTTTCCCAGCTTGAGGTCCAGCAGGTGTGAGGGCCAATCCCTGGACCAGTGCTTCCCACTTGCCCCCCCTTCTAGGCAGGAACCACAGAGCAGTGTGCAGGCACCAGGGCGGGTCTGGGAAAGGTGTTGTTTTTGTGGGGGGTCCATTGGAGAGTTGCTACCACCTTCCCTTTTGGGTTTCTGGCAGGGTAAGATTTTCCGAAACAGATCATCTGAAGTTCCTTTGGTGTCATGTAACCCAGTCCAGGGCTCTGAGTCTTGATCATGTTTTTTTGTTTTTGTTTTTTTGTTTTTAATCCTTGAAGTCATGGCAAAAAGAGCAAAGGACACTTTCTTTAATCAGCCTGGGATCAGGAGTCCCCAGACCTTGGGCTTTAAAAAACTATTCAGTTAATCATATCTCATAACCATTAATAATAATGATGCTAAGTACTTGAACAAACACTTTGCCATTCACAAAGCTCTTTCATATTTTTTTCTTCAGTTTTCCCAAAGTCCTTGTGAGTGTCCTCTGTCCTGTGTCCCATACCGGGCTGCCTCAGATTCCAAGACACAGCCCAGCCCAGGGAGCAGCCTCCCCCATTGTTTCACAGGCATTGGCACTAACTCTGGTATTGATAAGAAAAGTAACATTTATTGAGCACGTACACATCATTGTAGTAGTAATGACAATTACTAAGCTTTATTAAGTGTTTACTGGAGTTGAGTGCCAGGAGTCATGGTGAGCACTTGGAACCCTGTCTAATGAAAGTTGGCAAGGATTCTGTAAAGAAGTTATTTTTATTATTCCTGTCTCACAGATGGGGAAACTGAGGTTAAGGGAGGTTAGGTAGTTTGTCCAAGAGCACACAGTTGCAAAGTGGCAGAGCGAGGATTTGTGCCAGGCCTGGGTAACTTGAAAGCAAAGATAGGTCCTCCTGTTAATGTGGGGAGCAGTGGGCTGAGCTTGCCCTGGGGGTCTGCCTCTCCCCTTTCTGAGCCCTTTTCTATGCTTTTTAACACCGGCCCCTGCTTTAGACATCAAGGATTGACTAACTTTTTCTGTAAAAGGCCAAATAGTAAATATTTTAGGCTGGGGTGAGGGTCGGGGGTATAAGGTCTCTGTAACAACTCTATGAAAGGGCAATGTTGTAGCCTAAACAAGATGTAGTAAGTGCAGAGAGCAGTTGAGGTGCAGTCACTCGTCTGCTGGAACCATCCGTGGCTGCCCATTGCCTGTAGACTCCAGTTCAGACTCAGCCTGGATTCAAAGTCCTCCTCAGCTCGGCTCTTTCCAGTCTCTTCTCCCATGAAACTGCCCTTCTCCAGCTCTGGCAGTCCCTGAATGTTCTCTACGGAGCATTCTCACCTGTGTGTCTTTTATTCCTGCTGCTTTTCCCCTTTGAAATGTCCACCATAGTCCCTGTTTTTTATTCCCAAGTAGCTCTCCTTCTTGCTGATGGCTTGAAATTCCACCATGGGGAGGACTCTCCGGTTTTGGGTGATTAGGATATGTGTCAACTAAAAGAAGTCCAAATGTGTCCTTAGCATTGGCAGCTTGATGTGAGCAGGATCAGCGTAGAGAGGGTTGCCTGTGGCCAGGCAGGTTATTTGTGTCTGTGGCCACCAGGTGGGGGGCAGAGGTGCTGGCCATGGCCCCTCAGAATTTATCAGCTGTTTACTTTTGTGTTGTTTATGTAAGTTTTTAAAAAATAGGATAAATAAATTACAAAGATCCACACGTAAGAGTGAGGCAAGTAGCTTAAATGAAGGCAAGTAGCTTAAATCAACTAAGATTATACCGTTAACTACACAGCTAGGTAAATCACGGTGCCTTTCTGTCTAAGCCTGAACTTCATCTATCCCATTGTATAGCCTCAGACGCCTACATTTCCCCCCTGGTGTCTGATAGATTATTTTCGATGCCTTTTAAAAGTTTCACTTTCATGTGTTGATTTTGCCTCTTTCATTTTCTATCTTTAATTATGATGTATTCTTAGTCTTGGTGATATTTCACCAGAATTTCTAAACTTAAATTCATCTTCTTGCCCATTCAAATCAGAGCAAATATTTTTTTCATTCTCTTTTCTAGAAAGTGAAAAATTCAGTATCATTGGCTTTCCTCCTCTTCATTCTCTCTTTTAAATTATTTTAGTCTAAGGGTTTGATTTTCCTCTTTTGTTCTCTAAACTTTTTCTTTTGCAAGATTTTTATTTTTTTGGTCTGCCTTAGCTTGTTTTGGTTCCAGGTGCACCAAGTAATCAGACCAGTACTTCTCAAACTTGGGTGTGTGTCAGACTCCCCTGGAGGGCTATTTACAACCAACCACTCAACCATGCCCCCAGGATTCTGATTCCATAGGTTTAGGGTGGGGCCTGGGAACCGGCTTTTCTAACAAGTTCCCGCTGATCTGGGGAACCCCACTTTGAGAACCACTGAATTTGTTTCATAAACAACCACCCTCCTCCCTTTGGTGCTAGGACACATTGCAGACCAATAGCTCTATTCTGCATTGATGGTGGTATTGGTGTAAGAAATGTCCAGACCTGTAGAGACTTTTTATGAGTTCTTTTGAGTCAAACTGACTATAGTTGCTTGGAAGCAAAATCTCAACAGGTTGAGAAAGTGCTTTGGAAAATGGCAGTTTATTTCATACGTTAGCATCAAAGGAGGAGCCATAAGGGGGGTTACATGAAATCCATTGGTGGTCGATTAAGGGGGTGAGATAGGTAAAGTAGGGAAATCTCTGGGATTGCATGGAAAGCAAAATGGAGAGACATATACTTATTTTACATTGGTGGGTACAGGATAGTTACATTTACAACACACACACATGGTATTCAGGGAGCAATATGGCAATGAGGGGTTTGGTCTCCCACTTATTTTACATTGGTGGGTACAGAATAGTTACATTTACAACACACACACATGGTATTCAGGGAGCAATATGGCAATGAGGGGTTCCCTGGTCTCCCAGCAGTGGGTGTGCCCTGAGGGGGTCTGGGAAAGAACATTACTCATATTTCAAAGGCATGTTATCTTAGTTACAAAAAGGCAATACACAGGCTCACTTGAGGTAAAGATTAACCTTTGTCAAGGAAGCTACAGGCCTGTGATGTCACTACCTGCCATAACCAGCTTTTAGTTCGGAATTTTTATGATCAGACCATCCTATGTAGTTCCTTTCAGTCTCTGAGTCTGTAAGGCCCGCCATGCAGGCCTCCCCTGAGCTTGTCAGGTCTCATCCATGGTGGCATCTAGATCTCGAAACTCCAGCATTCCCATGAAAAATCCTTTCCTGGATTTAGCTTTTGAGTCCTGGAGTTATTTTTTGAAAACTTTTCCCAGAAGAGACGGAAGACCAGAGGATTTTCCCAGCCTTTGCAGTTGCTTCGCTCATGAGGTTGTGGTTGTGAATAGAATCCTTGGGAATACGATTTTCCTTGGGTTTCTGGAGGTGCTGCCAGTCCTTCTCTGTTGATGGGAGATGTCTGAAGTTTGTCTGATTTAAGTCCATTGAAAGAAACCCAGATTTTTCTCTCCTCCTACTACGTAGAAGTATTTAGGGTTAGGACTTCTCTTTCTCTTTGAAGGTTAAATTTGTGACATTTTTGATAAGTAATGTCATGAAGTTGATTGCTGATCACTAATTCTGCCTGAAACTCAATAAGTCTTCAGGATAATGGCTTGTACACAGGGCCTCATTTAATTTTAGTGTCACTTTTTTTGGGGGGGGGGGGTAAAAGTTCATTGTCATGTCAAAGCAGTGCTCTTAGGGGCATCTTCACAGATAGCATCCACTTTCTGGCCACCATGCCCTTGCCTGTGTCATTCCCTCCTCCCTGCCCTGCCTGGAGCATTCATGAGCATCCTTCAGGTGTCAGCTCCAACGCTGGTTTCTCTGGGGCCCAATGTGATTCGCTCCTAGAGAGTTGCATTCCTCCTCAGTGTACCCACCTCATGGTGCCACTCATTTTATTTTTGTGTTCCCAGTGCCTAGCCTGGTGCCTGGCACATGGCTGTGGTGGCAGCCAGCAATGTACTGGGCACTTAACTATGTTCTGGGCACTCATTAATCCTTACAGCATTCCTGTGGAGTTTGTGTACGCTTGTCCCCACTTAGAGATTAGGAAACAAGTTTGGGGGGAGTTAAAATCATTTGTCCCTGATGGGGCTAGAATACAAACACGGTCTGGCAGCTTCCAGACTCTGCGCTCTTGGACTCTGAGCTGTAGGCACTCCCACCTACTGGGTGAGTGGTGAACCAACAGGTGGCTGTGGGGCAGCTCCTGCTGGTGGAAGCATGCAGTGGGAGGTGTTTGATGAGAGAATGACCTGGAGCCTTCCAGGGCTGGCTGAGACTGGCAGGGCTTGGGGGCAGTCTGAGTGCACAACCAGAGCAAGGATGTGGAAGGAAGACAGATTTTGTCTCTTTATTATATTTTTTTCTTAATCCTTACCCAAGGATATTTTTTCTGTTGATTTTTTTTTCTTAGAGAGAGTGGAAGGGAGGGGGAGCAACATAGAGAGAGAAATATGGATTGGTTGCCTCCCGCATGCGCCCGGACCAGGGCTGGGGAGCCTGCAACCGAGATACATGCCCTTGACTGGAATTGAATCTGAGACCCTTTAATCCTCGGGCTGATGTTCTAACCACTGAGAAAGACTGGCTAGGGCCAGAGGATATTTTTTTCCATTGATTTTTAGAGAATGGAAGGGAGGGAGGAAGAGAGGGAGAAAGAGAGAGAGAACCATTGATGTGAGAGAGACACATCGGGATTGAACCTGCAACCTAGCTACGTGTCCTTGACCAGGATTCGAACCTGTGACCCTTCAGTGAATAGGCCGACATTCTAACCACTGAGCATACCAGCCAGGGCTAGACTTTGTCTGTTTAGTACTCTGTCTGTGGCCCAGCTCCTGGTGCCAGAAAAAAGCTGCTCTCAGGAAACCGTGGTTAGCACTCCGGTCCTGATGCTCTGTTCTCTTTCTCTCTGCACCCCAACCCCTGCAGCCTCGGCTTTCATCATCGCCATGCTCCTGGCCAGCCTCAACAGCTGCTGCAACCCCTGGATCTACATGCTCTTCACGGGCCACCTCTTCCACGAGCTCGTGCAGCGCGTCCTCTGTTGCTCCTCCAGCTACCGGAGGGGCTCTCGGCCTGGGGAGACAAGCGTGAGCAAAAAGAGCAACTCCTCCACCTTTGTCCTGAGCCGGCACAGCTCCAGCCAGAGGAGCTCCTCACAGCTCTCCTCCCTGTGACCAGCCTGGCTGACTGCCTCTTTCCATCAGGTTGTGCGACAGGACAGTCCGCTCCTTGGTGGCCGTGGCCATTGATGTATAGGTACCTTTCAGTTTGTACACCTCCGCACCTCGGGGCAGCTTGCGTGGGGTGGGATCCTGACACAGGAGGGGAAGTGGTCTGCACGGGGGCAGGTGATAGGGTGACTCAGTCACCAGACTGTCCTGGGAGCTCCCCTGGTTCCCACAGCTACTTCTGCTGCCCCCACCCCACTGCTGCCTGGCTGCTGGGCGGGTTGTTTGTGTTTTCCGGGCCTGTACTTTCACTCCAGTATCTCTTTTCTCCTTTACTCTGTGATCTTGTGAAAAGTAGTAAGTGTACAGTTGGTGACCAATTATATATGGAAGCCTAGTGTCCTGAATTTGGAGTAAGGAGTGGGAGCAGGGCCTCAGATGGGGTGGTGGTGCTCATAGCCTCCTGACCCCAGAGAGTGTGTGCCTCTGCATGGCTGACCCAGCATCCTCTTGTCAGAGGATGGCCCTGGGAACAGGAGTTTGGCACAAGCAGCCGATTAAAACTTGGATTTAAAATGTTTAACAAGCTAATATTTAAGTAGCAAGTGGGAAAGAAAGAAGTAAAAGGGATCCAAATTGGAAAATAAGTAAATCTCTTTGTAGATGACATGATATTTTATTCATAGAAAATTCTAAGGAATGTGTACACATACACACACCCATTAAAATTAATGAGTTCAGCAAAATTTCAGAGTACAAGGTCATTATACAAAAATCAATTGTATTTCTTTTTGTTTCTTCTTTTTTTTTTTTTTGCTGGGTACAGTGAATATTATTGATGGTACATGACAAGGTAGGGCTCCCTAAGCCCCTCCCCTTCTTCAGGGGGTCTGGGTGGAAACTTTGGAGGTCAGGAGATTCTCAGTGTGCTGGGGGATCAATTTCGGGCAAGGACTCCCCAGCAGCTGAGGGCCTGTCTTCCTCTCACTGGGGCTGGTGGTCCAGGGGGCTCTGACTCCTTGGAGGCCATGTGGGCCATAGGTCCACCACCTGTTGCTGTAGCCAAATTCATTGTCATAGCAGGAAACGAACTTGATGAAGTGGTCATTGAGGGCAATGCCAGCCCAGCATCGAAAATGGAGGAGTGGGTGTCACTGTTAAAGTCGCAGGAGACAACCTGGTCCTCAGTGTAGCCCAGGCTGCCCTTGAGGCGCCCTCTCATGCTTGCTTCACTACCTGCTTGATGTCATTGTATTTCTTTATACTAGCAATGAACAATATGCCAATAAAATTAAATAATTAAATTTATAATAGTATGAGAAAGAATACAAAATAGAAATAAATTCAATGAAAGAAATAAAGACTTATACCTTGGAAACTACA
>NW_005364521.1:1129409-1132259 GCF_000412655.1 Myotis brandtii | reverse complement strand
GGATCAGGCAATGGTTTTTTAGATATGACACCCAAAGCACAAGGAAAGGAGAATTAGGTAAACTGGACCTCATAAAAATGGGCACAAAAGGTTTACGCTTCAAAGGACACTATCAAGAAAGTGAAAAGACAGTTTGCTCACGGAATGAAAGAAAGGAAATATTTGCAAAATCATTTACTTGTATCCAGAATACATCAAGAACTCTTACAACTTAATAATAAAAAGACAAATAAGCCAATGTCAAATATGGGCAAAACATGTATTTGAATTAACAAGTGAATAGACATTTATATATCTTCTCCAAAGAAAATAATATAACTGGCCAGTAAGCGCATGAAAGGATGCTCAGGATTATTATTCATTAGGAAAATGCAAATCAAAACCACAGTGAAATACCACTTCACACCCACTAAGATGGCTGTAATCAAAGAGATGGGCAAGGATGTAAAGAAATTGGAATGCTTGTACATTGCTTGTGGTAAGAATGTAAAATAGTGCAGCCACTTTGGAAAATAATTTGGCAATTCCTCAAAAAGTTAAAACACCAGAAATGCCACTCCTAGGTATTTACTTAAGAGAAATTAAAGCATACACACAAAAACTGGTACATAAATGTTCATGGCACCATAATTTATAATAGCCAACAAATGGAAATAACCCAAATATCTATCAACTGATGAATGGATAAACAAAATGTATATCTCTATAATGACATGTTATTCAGAATAAAAAGAAATGAAGTACTGATACATACTATAATATGGATGAACCTTGAAAACATTAAACTAAATGATAGAAGCCATTGCAAAAAGCCACATACTACATAATTCCATTTATGTGAAATATCCAGAAGAGGCAAATCTATAGAGACAGATTATGGAAGAGTGGTGGCCAGGAGCTGGACACTGGGGTGAACGGGGAGTGACTGCTAATAGATACAAGGTTCCTTTTTTTGGGTGGTGATAATGTTCTGGGATTAGTAGTGATGATGCACAATTTTGAGAATATTCTAAAAACCACTGAATTAAACACTTAAAAATATAAAAAATAAACAAAAATTTTCACCAGCTCAATTCAGCTTGAAGGATGAATTCCTTGGAATCTCCTATCTCCCAGCACTTTGTTTCTCTATGTGACTCACCATTTCGGGGAATCCCATGGTTTTCATACTTAGTTTTTCTGCAAGAGTTGGTGTTTCCAGTTTGGCCAGAGGACCAGCAGTGACGAGACGCCCACCCTACTCTAGCAGGGCACTGGGAGGCCTTGTGGCTGCAAGTGTTATATTTTATTTAGAAAGACAACTCACAGGGGTCTCAAAGGCTTTCCTAACATGTTCTCAAATGTCCTCTCAGCCTTGAGGTAGAACATAACGGTGTCCAAAAAGTACCTACAAGTTGTTAAATACGTTATAGATCAGAGGTTTCTGACTGAGACTGACCAGCTCAATGGCACTCTGGGGCACTGTGAATTTTTAAAATTTCCACAGATATTTTTGGACTCACTGTGGTACAGTAAGAGCATTTCCAAAAGGCTACTCTCTGCATACACACTTTCCTCTTCCCCCTTCACACTGCAATCTACAAACACATGCACAGGGAGAAGAGAGGCAGGCCCTGACATGCCAGTGTTCAAGTCTCAGCATTTAGTTCCAGGTCTGCAGTACGAACTAGAGACGGAAGACAGTAAGCATCACCTTTGGACCCAGAGGCATTGCACAGTGTTGATGTGGTTGCTCTCAGAGTGTCAACTTGCTCTGTGGGAAGCAAACAGGATGCTGGTTGAGAGTCTCGGTGCTTATGGACAGGACCCCGGGGCACTGGTTGCACGTGCAGCAAGGATGGGGTCTGTTGGCATTTGAGCCTCTCTGCTCACCAGCCAGAGATGCCCCCATCTCGGCTGTTCCCAGGGAAGTGGTCATCCCAGCAGCCTACAAAGCCACTGGGGATCAAGGAGACTGACTCAGTATATTATTCTGACTAGGGCACAGCCTTCCTGTGAACCCTGGAGTTGCAAGATTCTTGGGCACCAGAACCACCTGAGACACTTTGCTAGTTCTGTGCAAGCTCTGGCTGGTACCTTGGGTCTCATATGGCACAGGCACTGTGTTTTGTAGCAAATCAGTAACATTTGATTTTAGCAGCACCCCTGGCTGTACACGTCTCCTTCCCAGGCTCATTTTGGAGAATATGTTCACTGTTTCTTAGCCTTTCCCCAACGGAAGCCTGGAGGGAAGAGCATGGGGTCCAGAATGCTACCTGGAGCTCAGTCGTTTCCTTCCTCCAGTTTACAAACCCAGCGTGTGGCTGGAGGTGCCAGTAGATTGGAGCACACAGATTTTCTTCTGGAATGTGTCATTGTTCTGATGGTCAGATGTGGAATGTGAATACTTGAAGACTCTGAGCCTTATTTCTTTGGGCCCTGAAAAAAAAAATCTGTCACACAATTGGTGTCCTCTCAGGATGGGTCTATGGATTGAGTCTGCAGGAAGCTGCCTTTTTAAATGAAGATCCTGGTTTCAAAGTGCTTAACCTTTTGAATTTAATTGCAATGAAATATCACTTACTACAAAATGTGAATTACTTGATTTTGTTCTGCTATGGTGGCTCTCGTGTACTCTGTCAAATGGTGAGTGGTGTGGCCAGCAATGAGATGTCTGCTTCATTCGCTGCTTTAAAAAAGGTGCATCTAATAAACTTGTTTTTTTCATACATTGTTTTGTCCTCTTTCTCACTCCCAAGAACAATGACCATATCTGGTGCTTGCACACTTGAATTCCCTTGCGGAACTGCATGCTTACCTGCCTGATCATTACAGAGGTGCATCTGGGCTGTGGCGGGTGGCGGGGGGTGG
>NW_005364521.1:1106865-1129340 GCF_000412655.1 Myotis brandtii | reverse complement strand
GTGAGGCCCTGGTCCCCTCGTCCTTGGGCACAGGTCCTCTCATGAATCAGAATTCTCAGAAAACATTCTACATCCCAGAAGCATACCTCTTGTATGATGTAGCCACCTCCACTGTGTGCCACAGTCTAATAGGATTCTACATTGTCACCTTGAAGGGACCCTAGCAAGTGTTTCCTCAAGTGGGATATAGGGGCCACCTGTGAAGTCACAAATGGGTCTGTGTTCATTCCTGGCACCACTACTGAGGCACGCGCTGGAGCTGGGCCCCACACCTTCATTTTAACCAGAGTGCCTCATCCCCTGGGTGCAGGATACAAGAGGGAGTGGATCTCCACCTCCCTCCTCGGGCCCATTCGCATCACCCCCCACTCCCCGGGGTGCAGTTCCGTGTCCTGCTTCTCAAGGGATTCCTGGAAGGAACAGAACTCCTGAGACATACATGCATCTAAGGGGATGAACTTCACAGGTAATCGAGCACCTGCCATACTCTGCCCCCAGCGAAAGAGCGCAAACTTGAAAAATTGGAGTCCTGGTCAAATCAGGTTTCAGCAAATGCCAAGAGGGTGACAAATCTTTGTGTAACCCAAGATTCCAAGTGTGAAACTACAGCCTCATGATTTCAAGAGGTGTTGGAAGGGCAGGCCCCTGGAGGAGGATGCCAGTAATACTGGCTTCGGTATTTCTCAGCAGGAGGAGCCTGGGCCCGCCGTGTCCGCGTGAGAATGTGCAGAGCCTCGTAGAGCAGAGAGGCGTGGGCTGGGAGCGCAGAGCGGATGCTGGCTACTGTGCACCTTTCGGCAAGTCTGCTGACCTCTTTGGGCTGTAACTTTCTCATTTGGAAAAAACTAAGGGATTGGTTATGTGTTTAAGAGCAAAATATATTGGTATCTGCAGCTTATTTAAAAATGCACAGAGAAAGATGAGATTGGTGGACAGATAGAGAAGTGACAAAACAGGAGTAGTAAAATGCTCGTTGTGGAGCCTAGGTGGTGGGTGGATAGTTGTTCACCACAAACCTTTCAACTTTTCCTCTGTGTTTGAAAACTTCAAAAGACACTAGAAAAAACAAAAATGGGTAAAATTTTAGAGCTGAAATGGGCATTAGAGATCATTTTGTAGATGACAAAACTGAGGCCAGAGAAGGCAACTAGGAGGAGAGGCAGGACTAGAAGGAGGCTGCCTGCGCCCTGTCTCCCAGTTCCTGTGTGGTCCATCCCACCACGCTGCCCCATTGACCCATTGGTTCATGGCCAGGCACCAATGAGGTGATGCCTTTGAAAACTTGGAAAGTGCGGTGAAACCTTAATTTTATGAGACTTAAATGAGTCTTATGCATTAAAAAGTCAAATAGGATTGGGGGATACGGGCCTAACCAATTTCTTTTCTGCAGGACTTCTCAGAGCTTTTAATGTGTCAGTGTCTATTGAAAATCTTTTAAGAGAAATATATAGCATTTCCCAAACAAATTTAACAACAGAAGCCATCCCCTCTTTTTGTGGGGGGACTAAGTTCTAGATAACACAGTTGGGAAAAGCATCCCTAAAGAATATAAGATTGCTGGTTTTTATTGGGGGGGTGGTAGGGGGGTTGAGGAGGAGGTGAGACATGCCTTTTCTATTGCTGCTTATTTACACCGTGAGTCCACACGTGCGCACATTAGACCTTATACCAGTGATGGCGAACCTATGACACACGTGTCAGAGGTGACACGCGAACTCATTTTTTTGGTTGATTTTTCTTTGTTAAATGGCATTTAAATATATAAAATAAATATCAAAAAATATAAGTCTTTGTTTTATTATGGTTGCAAATATCAAAAAATTTCTATATGTGACACGGCACCAGAGTTAAGTTAGGGTTTTTCAAAATGCTGACACGCCGAGCTCAAAAGGTTCGCCATCACTGCCTTATACTCTCATCACACCTCTCAGGGCTGAAGGTGTGCATGTGCCAACTGACAATGCCAGGGGCTCAGTGTCTGGGGAGCCACAGGGAAGGTTCCGAGAGGGTTGACCCCAGGCCCTCGCCTCAGTGGTGCCAGAGAGGGCCCCCCACCCCTTCCATCCAAGGGCCATTTTCTTCTGTTGTTGACCTCTAGCTGGCCTGGGAGGAACAGAGTCAGTGTGAACTAATCCAAGGAACATTGGGGAGCAGATGCCCAGCTACCAAGAAGAATCCCAATAGAAACCAAACTCTGCCCTGGTTGTTGGGTTTGGACAAGAGAAAGGGCCAAACAGCTTGTTCCCTGTCGGTTTCTCAGGGCAGCGAAATCTATTTTAGGAGCTGATCAGAACACACACGCACCTTACAGACACGCACAAAACACAGCATTCTCCGAATGCAGCCGGAACCCTTTATTGGAGCCAACCCCCCAATGCCCACAGTCCCTGGTGGCTTCCTGGGTGGCGCATGTGGACAGGTCGACCCTGGGTGGGAACAGAGTGCTGGTTTGTGCTGTTACAGTACATGTGATCGCAAAGACTTGCAGTAGCTGCCTCTTAGCAAATGATCTTCCCACGTGCCCGGTCATGGGGGCAGAGTGCAAGGCCACTGTGCTTCTGGGGTGGGGCTCTCTTTTCTTTCTGGTTTCTCTAGACTCAGTGCTCCCGTCCTGGGGAGAAATAGCAGTCCTTACAGAGCAAGAGCTCGCCAGCAGTCCCCGGGGAGCAGTTCCGTGGGGCCAGCCTGGCCTAACTCCCCTGCCCGGCCACACCCCTCGCTTCACCTGGCTTTACACTTCCTTCCGCAGCAACACCTTGATGCTGCTGCACATCTGGCCCAGGGCAGCGAAGAGCGGGTTGCAGAAGGTGCGGATGCAGAGCGAGTAGATGTGGCTGATGCACTGGATCTCGATCAGATAGCTCTTGATACACGGCACCACCGCCCAGATGTGGCAGAAGGAGATGCAGGCGAACAGGAAGCCCCAGAGCAGGGCCAGCGGCACGCCCAGCAGCGTGGACAGCAGGCGGTAGCACCAGTACTTGGAGACGGTGAAGGTGGTGTAGCTCACCTTCCACACGCCGTCGAAGCTGTAGGTGCCCACGGGCTCCGCGATCACGTCCTCGAAGTCCACCTGTGGGGGCAGGAAGGGGATCCTCAGTCACGGCACCCACCCGTTTCTCAAGCTTCGGTGTGTGAGCATCAGACCGCCCTGGAGGGCTCCTGACCCCGCAGGTCCCGATGGGGACTTGACCCCTCACCTTACGGGTGGGTAAGCAGGCCCGAGGAGCTGAGGGACTTGCTTCAAGCCAAAGGTAAGTCGGTGGCAGGCCTAGAGGCATGGCTCTCAAATTCTATTATTTTATGATCCTAGGGAGTTGGACAGTCATAGTCATGCTGGAAAGATTTAGGGGTGCCTGCTGATAAGATGGTGGGCAGCAAAGGTTCCAGTGGACCCAGAGCTCATGGCGGGCAGTTGTACCACCGTGTTAAGTGCTCGGGTAAGGGAAGGGCAGGGGCTGTGTGCACCCACAGGAGGACATTGAACTCAGCCTGGGGAAGGGAAGGCTTCCTGGAGGAAGAGACATCTGTCTAGGCTGATAGCTGAAGGTAGCCAGGTGGAGGGAGGGATTGTGGGCTGAGAGAGAGAGTTTAGGGCAGAAGGAGCAGTGATTGCTGGGAGCGAGGAGCTGGTGGGACAGTGTGTGCTCTCAGGGAGATGCAGGTGCTTCCCGAAGTCCAAGCCTAGACGACAGGAGTGAGGCTGGAGAGGCAGGCAGGACAGACGTCCGTGCGATGAGCAGCCTCAGAAGGCTCTGTGCAGGGAGCAGCTCGTTCTGACACAGGTTGGGGTGGTGGGGAAGATGCATGTGAGACCAGCTGGGCGTGCTGGAGAGTCCAGGCAGGACCTGGCGCCTGGTTCGGGTGGTGGGGATGAGTTAGAGGTGCACAGGTCTGAGAGCTATTCTAGGATCTGGCATGTGGCAAAGTGAGGCATGCCGTTCCGGCTAGTGAGGGAGTCTGGTATCTGAGAGGGGCCGAGCCTGCTGATAAGCACCTTGAGGAGAAGGCAGGTTGTTTCCTTGACCTAGTCCTGCAGGGGCCTCAGATGTCCTCTCCCC
The DNA here is from genome assembly GCF_000412655.1 of Myotis brandtii. Taxonomy (NCBI): domain Eukaryota; kingdom Metazoa; phylum Chordata; class Mammalia; order Chiroptera; family Vespertilionidae; genus Myotis; species Myotis brandtii. Next base: position 1,125,279 of record NW_005364521.1, on the reverse strand, counting down.
ATTGCCCACAACGTCCCTCTGTGTAGCTGGAACATGGGTGCCCAGAGAACCCGATCCACACAGCCTCCTGAAGGGTGACTCAGGCCCCTTGAGGGAAGTGGGAAGATAATCTGTGGATTTAGAAAATGGTAGCTTCCAGCTAAGCCACTTAACTAGCCTTTCTTGAGTCCCTGCTGTGCATTAAGCTCTGTTCCAGCTGCTTTCTCATATGTGATGCCATTTAGTGTCACTAAACTTTAGCTGTCTTGTCTGTAAAATGGGGTAGTGACCATCTCGGGCCATTTTAATAAAGTTGGTTGAATGAAGGCACAGACTAATCAGACTAATGGGAGGGTTCCCCGGTGGGGGCTGTTGGGGCCTGAGCTCAAAGTTCAGTCTTCCAGGGTGGGCCCGCTCCCCACTTTTGTTGGAGGGGGGGAGGATTCTCTCCTCTATGCACAATGGTGTTATTACAGTTAGTTTTCATTATAAAATAACATAGCCACGTTGCAGAAAATTAAGGGAATAGCAAAAACAAAACAAAACAAAAACCATCTCCAATTTGTATTTCTCTGGCACTAAAAATATTACTGCTTTGGTGCTATTCTTTCTAGTGTAACTTTTTTGGGGGAGGGAGTGGGCGTAACCGTGTTGTATGTTCAAGGTTGAGTCCTGTTTTTCTCGTATGACTGGATTCTGGGGTCCTGCACCATGTCTTTGATCTCTGGGTCCCCAGGGACAGCTCTGGCCGAGGCTCCACGTATGGAGGCATGTTAGCAGGGAGCAAAGTGTAGAGGGTGAGATTTCAGGCAGCAGTTTGGAAAAGCTGACTAGGGCAGTGGTCGGCAAACTGCGGCTCTTTGGCCCCTTGAGTGTGGCTCTTCCACAAAATACCACGTGTGGGCGCACGTACAGTGCGATTGAAACTTCATGGCCCATGTGCAGAAGTCTGTATTTTGTGGAAGAGCCACACTCAAGGGGCCAAAGAGCTGCATGTGGCTCGCAAACCACAGTTTGCCAACCACTGGACTAGGGAATCAGAAGGGCCTGCCCCGACCCTTCTGTACATTTTGCCCCCGGCCCTCTCTGCCTCATGAAGCCCCCTGGATAGAAGGGGAAGAGCATGTATATGGTCCTCACCTCCTGGAAGGATGGCACTTCTTCCTGGAGGGCTTCCAGGAGGTGGTGGCTGGCTGGGAATTTGGGGGGCTGTGGGGTTTGGAGGCAGAGATGGAAAAGTGGTGTGCTGGATATTTGGAAAAGAAAGCCCAAGTTGGTTGGAGAACGTCTCATGGCTTTGAAGAGTGGATGGGAAGTGCTGGCATCTACATCTGGTTTATATGGGCCAAAAATCCAGTTGCTGCTCCTTGGGGGAGCTTTCAAACCCAAGGAGCTGGGGAGTAGAGGCCCGGGGGACCATTCCAGCCTTGCCCTGGGTTCTCCCACCATGGCTATGGAGGGGCAGCCAAACTCATGGGCCCTGGAACCTGCTGCCTGCCCCTCCTCCGCTGTGGCCAATGCCTAGCCCATGCCCCATGCCTCTTAGTGCCAGGCTGGCCGCTGGAGCATGCTGCAGCCCCAGGAACTTTGCCAGCAGAGGGAGGCATTTGGGCACAGACATGCCTCCCTGCCTGTGTCCCCACCAACCCTCCCTCCTCCTTTCCCTCTCCCACTGAGCACCTGTGGCCTCTCCAGCCTTCTTGTGGCTGCTCCTTAGGAGGGCGCCTCCCCACTCACAGATTACCCAGCCCTGCCTCTCACCTTCCAGGGCGGCAGACAGGCAGGGCCCAGGCTGAATCTAGGCATCCTGATTCTACTCTGAGCACTTCACACTGCCCCAGCCAGGGTCAGGCCCCGGGGTAGATGCTGCTGTTGGGGAGGGTGACTGCCCCTCTGAGGTCTGGTCCTTGTCAGTAAAGACCTGCCCAAGGCAGCGCCCCGGGCCCTTCTTCCCAGCTCCCTACCCTGCTCCCAGCAGTCAGCAAGGCCCCGCCCCCCTGCAGCCCAGCCCAATTTGTTCACTTATCCCAGCATATTCCTCCACTCGACACATTTGATTGTTTGTGTCTGGCCTCTAAGAGGCAACAGAGTGGGAAGAGCCCTGACTGATGAAGCCACACTGCTAAGGTGCGAGTCCAGCTCTGCTCCTTATGGCTCTGTGACCTTCAGCAAGTGGCGTAGCTTTTCGTTGCCTCATTTTCCTAGGCTTATGAAGCTTATTGGAGGATTTAGTACGTTAAAAGATGTAAATACTGAGCATTGCCTGGCACCGAACACTGATTAGGAACTGTTCGCTGTTGGTGGTTGTCACAGCGTGCTTTCAACAGGAGACGAGAGTCCCAAATCTGGGTGTGCACCCCAGTGTAGCTGCTGATCTGATGAGTGACTTTGGCAACTTAACCTCTTTGAACTTCATTTTCTCATCGTAAAATGGATTTACTACTTCTTACAACCTTGTTATGAGGAATAGAAATAATTTCTCATCCATCCATTCAACTCAACAAGTATTTATTCAACATCCGCTCTGCGCTAGGCACACCGCCTCTTGGCCAGTGCTTAGCATGACACCTGGCATGTGGTAGGTGCTGGTGATAGTCATTATTTGTTCAGTTGCTTGGAAGTTCCTATGAAAATATATTTAAGGGAATCTGTTGACACCCCAGATCATAAGTGCACTTCTTCAGCCTACCTAGCCATAAATGTGTGTGTGTATGTGTGTGTGTGTGTTTATGTGTGTATGTGTGTGTGTTTATGTGTGTATATGTGTGTATGTGTGTGCGTGTGTATATGTGTGTATGTGTTTATGTGTGTGTATATGTGTGTATGTGTGTATATGTGTGTATGTGTGTGCGTGTGTATGTGTTTATGTGTGTGTATATGTGTGTGTGTGTGTGCACGCACGCACACACCTCAGCCTGTGCTGATAAAATGGACAGGTCCTCTTTTCCCTCATCTCCTACTTACAGTAATAATTCTACCCCCAAGGATCTCTCTGTTGTGTCTTTTAATTATCATTCATTTTGTTGCAGAAGCCATTGGTGCTGACATTTGTATTTTCAGTAATTGCCCTTGGGCACTATGCATGGGGCAACTGATCTGTGAATCAGAAAACGTGCCCTGAGAGGGATGGGCTGGGCTGGGAGGAGGCAGCTGTTCCCCTAACTGGGATTAAGCATGGAGATAGCGTGCTAGTTTGGGGAGGTATTTATAAGACCCGGCGCAGGCAGCTCTAGGCAGTCATGCCAGTGTATCAGAAGCACACGGTGACTTCATTTCTTAATCCGTTTTCAGAAGCTGGAGGGGAGATGGCTGTTTGGGGAGGGTGGTGGGGCGGGGGCTGGATCCATGGGCAGCTCAGTGTGCAGCTGGAGGGAGGGGTTGGAGGTGGAGGCAGAGAATGTGGCTGCTCGTTCAGTTGGTGCCCCCTTCTCTGGCATATTTATTTTTGGAACAGCAAGAGGGCCAGTTGATTAATCGGAACCAGCCAGCACAGCCCCCGCAGTCTCAGAGGGCAGGGAGGGTGCCAGGCAGCAGGACCAGGCGCTGCTGGAGGATGCGGGGGAGGCCAGCAGCCACCTTCTGTCAAAAATACCTCCCCCACATGCCCACATGATTCAGTCCTTGGGCATCCAGGGCCCTGGACACTCTGGATAGGGTATTTGGGGAATAGCTCTAGGCGGGAGGGTAGACGTCTGGTCCCAGCCTCCACTTGACCATTGAGTGACCACTGTGTGATTTGGGGCCTGGTGCTTTCCCTCTCGGGCCTCTGGGACTTTTTGTTTTTATTTTTTAACTCTATCAGAGGATTAGGTCAAGACCCTTATAACACAGACTTAGTTTTGGAGTCAGAAGACCCAGGGGGTGGCTTAGCTTTGCTGGGTCGTAGTTTGTTCGCTTATTACCTTGCTCCATAAAGGGTGGTCCTCAGTCAGTGCCCCTCCATGCCAGGCAGGTGCAGAAGTGGAGAGTGAGCATTTAGAAATATTCACAGCCATTTGACCCAGTAGTTTTATGTCTATTGACTCTAATCATACTAAAAATTGGAGCTTACATTGTGGATGCCTTTTATTGATTTGATTTCTCTAGTAATTAGTTTTTATTACATTTTACAAAAGTATTGGTGTATAAACAGATTGGAAAAATAGTAATAAAAGGGACCCTCTACTGAGATAGTTTAAGAAACACTGGCCTATAAAGTAGGAAGCTAACATGAGGTGATTGCAGCAAAACAGTTGAAAAATGGCAAAGCTTTGCTTTTTGTGTAATTGGTAATAACATTAATATAATTCTGTACAATCTGGGATAATCATAGCAACACCCATAATTTGGCCCTGTCGATGCTGGTTTCTGGCCAGGGATCATATCTAGTGTTTCACCCAGCATGTAAGGGGCGAGCAGGGTGGAGCCCACGTTGGCCTGACATCAAGTCCTGAATTCCCTCTGCCCTGTCCCTGGCCACGGTCATCGCAGGGCCCGGTACCCCAGCAGGAGATGAGGCACAGATAGCGGCACAGGCCAGTTCTGAGGGCGGGAGGCGGGGTCAGGGGTTCCTTGGAGCTTGAGGGCCAGAGCACCCTACAGGATGGATCTGGGTTGCCTGGGCTGGGTCTTACAGGGACTTGGGTTCATGTAAAAGAGCTGTGAAGAGACTGAGATGACAGAAGGCTCCAGGGCGAGAGAAAGGACCTTTCGGAAGAACCCCCACCAGGTCTCCTGAGCCCTGTCCTTTCCCTCCTGCCCTGTCAGTCTCTGCCTTCAGGAAGTCGGTGCGGGTGGGAAGGAGAGCAGTAGAAATAGCCCTGTGCTGAGTTCTAGGCATGCCTGGCACCAGATTTTGGTGGGGGGTGAGCTAGTCTTCAAAGATGCCCCCCAATTAGTCATGCCTCTCAGCGTTTATGATCTCTCATCGTCTCATCCTCATTGAGTCTGGGCTTGCCCTGCAACTTGCTTTAACCACCAGAACGAGGGAGAAGGGATGCTGTGCCATTTCCAGAGCTAAGCCTTAGGAAGGCGTGGCAGCCTCTGCTTTGGGGAGCTCTAAGCCACATTAGAAGTTCACTTTTATACCCTAATCTAGAGACCAGTCCATTGCCACACCCTGCTCTAGAGACTGGTGGAGAGGCCACATAAAGGGAGAGGCCCAAAACGACACGGAGATAGAGGCCCAGCCATCCCAGCATCGGAGCTGAGCCCCGCCTCCCAGCCATACCCACCAAGGCGCCAGGCATGTGAATGAGCCATCTTGGATGTTCCAGCTCAGTCGAGGCCCCAGGTGGTTGCAGTCCCCGCTGTCATCTGACTGCAGCTACAGGAGCTGCCGGCAGTGAGCCCTGCAGGCTGCCCCGCTGAGCCTGCTCAACCCACAGGACAGTGAGAGATCATCAGATGGTGGTTGCTTTAAGCCTCAAGTTTTGGGATGATTTGTTACACAGCAATACATAGTTGATACAGTGTGTCTTTAGGGAAATCTGGTGGTAACTCGGGACTCCAAGTTTGTCTTCTATAGGATAAAGGGGACTTATTTGCACTTGAAAGTGCAAAACATTCACTGATCCTGGTTAATAAGAATTTCTGGTGGCAGGTCCAAGAAATCTGCATTTTACAAGCTCCCCAGGGAAGTGGGCCATATTTTGAAGAACTCTAGGCTAGCTGATATCCAGAAGTTCCCGTAACACTAACTTATAAATACCTCAGTGTGAGGTAGTCCAGAGTGGCCCTTCCTGGTGGTACCTGACAGAGGGCAAGGCATTTCTGAAAGGCATTGCCATGTGGAACGACTGGCAGATTGGGTGACCTCCCACAATCCAACTTCAACCTGCCCCTTTGCCTTCTCGCCCTCCAATTCCCTTTCAGATGCTTTGTCTTAGTCCCCCTTTCTCCCGCAGTCAGAGCAGCAAAGAGGTTTCATCTGTGAGCCAGCTCAGCCTGGCTGATGGACCAGGGCTTCCTGGGGCAGTGTCGTGACCCGATAGTCCTGTCCTGTCTGCCTGGACCTGGGGTGGGGGAAGCGGGGGAGGGGCCTCTGACTCTGCCCTACATTCTCCTCAATAATTGTGGCCTTTGCTTATTTTGTTTCCTCCTCTGGGAAAGCCTGTTCTCCCCTTTCCACACTTAAAATTGTTCCCTTTTTAAAAAAATGCATCTGGATACCACCCCCCCCTGAATCTGGCTCCTGGTTTTCCCAGATGAGAGTGATGTCTTCTCCTTAACGCCCCCCCCCCCGCCCGAGGGCACTTCAGCTGGCACAAATTTATGGCATTTAGCAGCTCCCTGAACTCTTGTTAGTTTTATCTCCTCTTGCCGGTTGGGTTGGCTGCTTCTTGAGAAGGAGGAGGAAGTGCAGGTCAGTTTGCTCTCTCTGTAACAGCGTGTCCAGGGGCCCACATGGGGAGTAGAGCTGGCCCTCCGGGTGTTAGCAGCAAAGGCTGTGGCTTGTGTGTTTTTCTGCAGGCAGGTGTGGGTTGTGGGTGGGTTGGAATCTAGAGTGCTGGGCTGGGACCGTGTCTGCCCCTGCCCTGTTTGAAGGGCCGACTTTTAGTGCCTAAGGAGAGAGCGGGTGGGGCCAGAAACTGAAGGGCCTGCATGGCCCTCTGTGCTCAAGTGTCACTGCGACAGCACCTGGAGTCTTGTTGTGAGGCAGAGAGAGAGCCGACCCTGAGCCCTCAGAAATAACTCAGGAGGACTCAGGGTGGGGCTGGGGCCTGCAGGAATGCATGGGGAGAGGGCTGGAGGCTGTGCAACGTGGGTCTGAAGGGAAAGGTGTCCTCACTGGCGGGCTGGAGCCCTGAGGACCATTGGTGCACATTCACCCCGACACCCCCTAGAGCCAGGCATGGGGTCTGAGACAGCACAGTGCCTGGCACATGGCAGGCACTCAACAGCGATCCGTGGAGTCAGTGCTCCACGAATGGTGGTGATGGTGGGAGCAGAGGGAATGGGTGTGTTTCCCCAGCTCCTCAGCCCTGGGCCCGGCCCAGAATCTTGGAGAACACAGTTCAAGTTTGTTGGGCTGTACAGGTCTCCCCTCTGTCTTAGCACCTATTTCCCACCTGGGTTCAAGGGCAGCCCCAGGCCTTGCTCAGGAAGTTTGGGGAGGTTGGAGCTCTGGAAAGACTAAAGGGAGTGCCTCCCCTCTGCTGGGGGTCAGATCTATGGACACATTGGATCTGTCTCCCTCTTCAGGTCCAGAGAGGGAAAGGAGTTTTTCCAGAATCACACAGCAAGTTAGTGTCAGGACTGCTACCAGAACTTAGGTCTCTGTACCCAGTCTCATTTCAGCACCTTCCTGTATCACTCATCCTAGGCCACGTGGAGCCATTACCACTCATGAAACCACCCCTAGCAGGTGCCTTCCGAGCCTTCATCTCAGCCTGTCTCCCTCACCCCTCACCCCTCACCCCCTTTTCTTTCTTCCTCCTTCCATCTGGTCTTCTCCCCAGGTGATGAAAAACGCCCAGGTGATCCACGCTCTCCTCTCTCCCTCCCTCCTCTCTGAATTCCCTCACAGACCATTACACCACCCTGAATTCTGATTGAAGTCTATTTTGTGGTATTTGTCTGACTTGATTTTAAGATCCCTGTTCTAAATTTCAAAACGTTTTCATTTTTCACTCATGAAAAAAAAAAAAGTTAAATAACTAGCCAAACCAGGGAATGGCCAGTACCTCTACCAAATAATTAACAAGATTATTATCTCTTATGGGAGAAACATTTTTCTGGGGCTCAGCCCCAGGGGAGGCGGCGTGAGCAGCTGCATCTGTGGGCCCCCATCCCTCCTTTGGTTTATAATCTGGGCCTAGAGCCTGGCAGGCTCCCTCCTGGCTCAGTAGGGCCCGAGAGTCTCTCTCCACTTGTCTTCTACTGCGGGTCTCCTTTGGAAACCACATTCTCTCTTGGGGTCCTGTCCTCCATTCCCAGCAGAGGGGCTGCCAGAGGGGAGCCTGGGAGCAAAACCTGGCGCTGGCTCAGTTCTCTTGCCCTGCAAGCTCCTCCGGGCTCCCACTCAGCTCACACTTATCACATCCTTGCTTTGTGCCGGGGACTGTGCCAGGCACTCTCAAACCCCTTGTTACGCTTAATCCTCATGGTATATTTCTATTGCACAGAGCTGCTCTGAGATTCATGTACCTGGTGGATATTATGATATTATGCTCATTTCACAGAGGAAATGCAGACTCTGAAAATCTAGGTGACTTGTCCAGCGTCCTCATTTTTAGGTAGAAGAGCGTGGGTTTGAAACCAGATCTGTTAAAGTCAAGTGTGGGACTGTTCCCTCTAGACCACACTGAGCAAACCGTGACGAATACTATTTGCCATTTACCTCGCGCCTTTTAGCTTGCAAAATTTGCCCCCTAATGCTCCCTTTGCAGCCTTTTCACCGTGTGCTGTAATTATCCTATCTCCTCCATCAATGACATACATATATAAATGCAATACTAGCATAGCATGAGCTGTTCTGGAGTAAACGCCCTGAGTGAAGAGCCAGCCACCAACTGCCTGGAGGAGTTAGGGAAGGCTTCTGGTGGAGGTGACGGTTGAGTTGGGTCTTGAAGGCTGAGCAGGGCCTTCACCGTGTGGAGGTGAGGAGCTGGGTGCTCCTGGCACAGACACAGGAGTGTGTCCTGGTGGGTGTGGTCAGCTCCTGGCATGTGGGCTGGAAGGTGGGAGAAGGTTGGGATCAAGATGGTGCTGGGGTTTGAAAGCCATGGGGAGAAGTTAGACTCAGCATGGGAAGTGCCCACTGAAGGGTGGCAGGGCAGGGTGCTCAGGCCGGTTCTTAGCCACACCGTGTCATTCAGTGGCCATGAGCTTTGGGCCAGTACACCCGGCTGTGGCCAGTACAACATAATAATTCTAAGGTTTGTATAATTTTAATTAAAATATAAAAACTGATATTCGGTTCTAGGATTGGCAAACTTTTAAAAATGTTTGGAACAATTTGGGCATGTGAGTTTATTTGGGCATTTCAACTGTACATTTTATGCAATTACATACAGAGCAAGGATTCCTGATAAAAATTTGGAGTCTGAATTGAGATGCACCCCGAGTCTAAGATACGCACTGGATTTTGAAGCCAAAGAAAGACTGGGCAGTAGTTCATTGGTCATTGTTTTGTATTGGTTACATATTACAATGATACTATTTTGGATATACTGGGTGAAATCAAAGTATGAAAATTAATATCCCTTTTAAATCATAAGTATGAAAATTAGTATCTCTTTTTCCTTTTTAAAATCATGGCTGCTAGGAAATGTACAATTACATGGGGTGAATGTGTAATGGGTCACATTGTTTCCTTTGGAAAGTGCTTGTCTGAGGTCTGATGCCTTCAGCAGGATCAGGAGGCCCAGGCCCTTCTAACAGCCCTAACAGTGACTCTGATGCTGGTGGCTGGGCCCCTGCTCCCAGCGGGTCAGCTGTGGGAAGATCCCTGTGGGTACCAAGCGGAGGTTGGAGTGAGGGTGTGGGCCTGGAGGCGGCCGGACGAGGAAAGGGGCCTGATTCTGGCAGCGGCCGTGGGTGGGGCTGACTCCCTAAGGCTGCCCACCTGTCCCCATCTGAGCATTTCCTTTCAGGGGCCTGGGTGCTCTCTGAGAGGCCTCTGCCCTGGCCTGGCCCCTGGACCAGGGGTCAGGTGGGGGGCTGGCAGGAGTGCTGGGCATGGCCCCATACCTGGGGGGTGGACATTGGGCAGTGCCACAGGGCGGGGGTGGTGAGTGCCCCTGGGAGGGCCACCAGCCCTGGCAGAAGCTGCCCTCCAGGGATTAGCCCAGAGTCCACTGTGGAGACCGCAGAAATGCCCCCTGGCCTGGAGAAGAGCCCACGTTGGCCACCTCGTCTTCATCCTGGGACGAGGGCCAGGAGCCAGTGGGAAGCGCTTCAGGGTAGTAGGGCTCCGTGACATGCTCCCCGCCCAGTCAACGCCTGGGTCACCCGGGTGTGGCTCACTCTTGCTCTTGTTTATGTAAAGGTCCTTTGGGAGGTGTACAGGCTGGGTTTTTAGGGGGGAATTGGAGAAGACAGAGGGACCAGGCCTCTTTCCAGGGAAGCTGACTGTGTGGAGCAGAGCCCTCCCGTCCAGCACCCACTGCTCTGCACACCCCACACCCTCTGGGCGGGCTGCGCCGGGGCAGGCCCGAGCCTACCTTCACTATGTCCTCGTTAATGTTCTTGGGGTCTCGGTTCACCAGGTCGATCTCTTTGCAGTGGATGTCCTTGACGATCTGGGCCTCCAGGTCCGTGTTCTCTTCGGCCATCATCGTGGGGCTGGGAGACCCGGGGGGAAAGACTCGGGGCAGGGACACCAGTTCAGTGTCCCCAGGCTTGTGCCCCAGCCGGCTAAATAGGCCCCACCCAGCATGCCAGCTGACAGCTGTCCCACATAGCTCCAGCCTGCCTCTCACCAAAGCCTCGGTGGCAGGCCTCCAAGCTAAAATTAAGATCGGCGCTCTGCTGGGTGGCCCAGAGCTCCTTAAAGGGGGCTGCTGCAGCACTGGGCCTCACGGGGCAGAGGGCCTGGCACCCCTGCTGCCCCCGCCCACAGCTCCAGCTGGGCTGTTGGTTGAGGTCCTGGAATTTGCCCCACAGTGTCACCACCGTGTCAGCGTTTGAGCTCCTAGGGGAGTGATGGGGCCCTGGCTCTGCCTCTTGCTGGCCGTGTGAGGTGGACACACCTCCCCTCTCTGGGCCACCATGTGCCCGCCTGTAAAATGGGCCCCTGATAATAATCGGACCCTGTTTGCCTTTGTTGGGAGGAGGAGGCCAGCTCATGTGTGGGAAAGGGCTTCACAAAGGAACTGAAATGCTGGCTGGGAGGGATTCGTGTTAGAGTAGTTCTTACCTGGCCCTGCTACTTGGTGGCCTGGAGTAGAGATTTTCCTCCTTCTGGGGTTTTCCCTGGGCAGGGAGTTGATGGACTGTGACATGGGGGTGGGACAGGGAAGGAGACCACCGATGGGGATGCCCACCCTCCTCTGTCTTCTTGACGCCACATGGCGAGGTCCACGTTTACGCTGCTCTTTGTCCTACCCATAGCGATAGCTTCCTCATGGACCGCGGGCATCGCTGGGTGCACCTCTCTTAGGTGCCTGCTCAGTTTTTATGTGTCCTCTTCGAACTCAGCCATCACTCGAAGCCTCCGCAGCATGATGAATGAAGACTCTGTGTCCCCAGGGACCAGGGTCTATACATCCACTCATCCATCCATCTGCTCATTTATTCGGGATTTGCTAACAGCGGGGCTAAGCAGACCCATCAGTCCCTGTCCCTGCCTTGAGGAACTCAGTTTAGGGGAACAGACCTATAAAAAATAAATTGTAATACAGTGCTACAGATCAGAGGCATTTTTACAAAGAACTTGCCTTAGAAGTCCAGAGGAGGCAATGGCTCACTCTGAAGGCATCAGGGAAGTCTTCCTGGAGGAGGTGGCTTTGGAATAAGGTGTTAAGAACAAGCAAGAGATCACCACATAGAACATTTCACATAGGAAGGCTATAGACATGAGGACTAGTGTGAACTAGAAAGCTGAGGAGTGTGCAGTGGCTGGAGCATGGGTCGTCTGGGGTGTAGGGTAGGAGATCAGGCTCTACTGGGGCGGGGGTATGAAGGATCCTGAATGTCATACTAAAGAGTATGGATTTTATCTAGAGGTGCTGGGAAGCCATTGGAGACTTCAGAGCAGCAGAGGGTCTTTATCAGATTTGTGTGTGAGGAACGTCACTGGCGATTGGAACTGGGTGAGGTTTGAGGCGGGAAGACTGATAAAAAAGCTGGAGGCAATAAGGGCTCTCTCATAACTGTGATTGGCTACTTACTAATAATAAAGATGCAAAACAGTAGTGGCTTGTACACGGTAGGGGCTTTTTCTTTCTCTCTCACGTAGTACAAACAGGTAGTTCAGAACTTCTGTGGTGGCCACATGGTGTCATTCGGCCCCAGACCTCCATCTCTCTGCCCTGCTATTCTCAAAGCCACCTCAGGGCACAGGGTAACTGCTGCTCTTCCAGCCATTGCATCTGAGTCTAGACAAGAATAAAGGAAAGCACAGGGAAGGAAAAGGCATCTGCCAGCTGAATCGGCTGCCACAGAAAGCTTTCCCACTAAACAACTGTTTATTTCTCGTTGGTCACCCCTCTTGGCAAAGGAGGCTAGAAATGTAGACTTTAAGCTGAGCACATGGTCAGCTCCCACAGTGTCACTAGGGGTAAACGATTGGCAACTAGAAAACTCTGCTGCTAAATCTCTTAGGAACTGCCTGGGTTTTTGTTTTTGTTTGTTTTATCCTCCTGTCTGGGGCCCAGGTCCTAGGAATATGCGCCTCCTCCTGCAAAGCGATTGGGACAAAACAAGAAAGTTGTTGCTTGTGTTCATGTGGGACATGGCAGGGATCTGCGCCTGGGTGCGAGCTTCGCCCACTGCTGGCCCAGTCGTGTGGTGAAAACTGGGGCAGCAGGATTGCCACAGGGTTGGGGGAGCCACCTGGAAGAGACGCATCCTAAAGGAGAAGGGATGGTAGCAGATGACAGTAATGATTATGGAAAATGGTATTTTTCAAAGACAGCTGCATCTGTCTTCTGACGCATCCTAAAGGAGAAGGGATGGTAGCAGATGACGGTAATGATTATGGAAAATGGTATTTTTCAAAGACGGCTGCATCTGTCTTCTTAGAACGGGGCTGGCTGTATCTGTATTCTTACAATGGGACTGACACTCCTTCCATCAGGAGATGAGTCTGTGTTCCTCCCTTCAATCTGGACCGGGGTTTGGATTACTCTGACTCGCAGGGTGCCGCAGAGCTGACTTGATGTACGTTGGGCCAGGCCATGGAAGGATATAGCTTCCTGGCTCTGTCCTCTCAGGATTCTTGCCCTTGGAACTCAGCTGCCATATTGTGAGGAAGCCCAAACTAGCCCATGTGGTGAGACAACAGGAAAGGCACTAAGGTCCCCTGCTGTCAGCCAACATCAGCCTTCAAATGTGTGAGTGAATGAGGCTTTGGATGACTCCAGTGCTGTCTTCGAGTCACCCCTAAACCTTCACACCTTCCAGCTGCAGCCCAGACATCATGGAACAGAGCCATGCTATCTTCTTTGTGCCTTTAAAAATTTTTTATAATATGTATACCAGTGTCCCTAAGCATTAGACTTTTTTTTAATGTCACTAATTTGAGGGTAGCTTGATTCCCGGTCATAGTAACTGGGAGCATGAGTGATAATAGAAGTCATAGCAACTACTGTTTGTTGAGTTCACTGAGTGCTGGTGCTATGCTAACACCCCATGGAGTGTGTAAGTTGGTTCATTTGTTGTGTGAAACTGTTGCGACCTTATTTGATGATCAGTGATGAGGGCCAAGGTTGAGGGGCAGCCCATACAGATTTTGGATCCCAGAGGAAGGAAATGCTGTGGTCTGAGGTGACCAGCGAGTGCTTTCTGGGGGTGGCAGCCCTTCAGCTGGACCAGAAGGATGATTGGATCAGAGAGGCAGAGCTGTCTCTCATTTCACATGACAATCCTGTTTCCAAAGGCGATGTAACAACGAGCACTTAACCCAGCAGCCCTTAGTCTTGAGGTCTTTTCTTGTCCCCATCACTCCCCCACTTTGTGACTGCGGCTCAGCTATTTACCTTCTCTGTGCCCCGTGTCCTCACCTGTCAGACGCGGATGGTGAACCTGCCGCATTTCTCACGCACAGGGAGAAAACCCAACGGGCACCAACAGGCCTGTGCAGCCTGGAGAAAACGTTGGGAAGAACACACTGAAAGATGAGGCTGTCAAGTCCGCCCCGGGGCGATGCTCCTGACGTGAGACACAGTGAAGGAGGGAGAGTGACTTCCCAAAGCCCGTTTGGTGCCTGCGGTTTTATGGAGGACTCTGCTTCTTATTTTAAAGACATTTGTTGTTGTTTCGGAGAGAGAGGAAAATCTTTGAAAATGGGATGTGCGAAAAGACAAACGTTTGTGGAGTATGAAAAGAGGAAATAATAGGAAAGATGATATAGATCAAGTCATTGAGAAAGTTGTAGCCCTTCAATCGGCAGGCTCAATTAACTGTCAAATTTAGAGCTACCATTAACCAGAAAGCTATATCAATTATGAAAAAAAATAAGGCACCCTGCCAGGTGGCTCAGTGGTTGGAGCAGCATCCCATACACCAAAGGGTTGTGGATTCACTCCTTGTCAGGGCACATATCTAGGTTGCAGGTTCAGTCCCTGGTTGGGGCATATGGGAGGTAACCAATCAATATTTCTCTCTCTCTTTTTCTCCCTCTCCCTTCCTCTCTCTCTCTAAAAAAATAAATAGCATATCCTTGGGTGAGGATTAAAAAAAAAGGCTAGGATGAGTAGTAGAAAAGGAAACTTTTTTCTTTTTCCTAGGCGTTTTAGATCTAGGCAGAAGGCCTCTATTTTTCTGTTCACTACTTGGCTTTCAGAGTTTGCATTTAGAAGACAAATCACAGCATTACAGAGCTGGAAGAGACCCATCTTCTGCATTTTACAGATGAAGAATCTGACAGTCAAAGAGTCTTGGTTGGTGGAGGGGAGAGCTTGGGATTTGGAAAGAGAGCTGGGAGTAATGGCCACATGCCAATCAGCTGGTCTGTCCTCCATGCTTCAGTTTACTCATCTATGTAATGAGGATAAGAAAACCATCTCTTCTTACCACACTTTGGTACCTGATTCCTACCAGATATTTTGGAGATTTTTGTAATGGTTCCCAAAAAGGACAATGTGATCTCTGGATGCATTAGCAGAGACGTATCTGCTAGAATGATGGAGGTGACTGTTTTACTCAGCTCTACACTGGTCAGACTCTACGTGGAGCCTTGTTTGGGCTCCATGGTTTAAGAGGTTGGGGCATATGGAATCAATGTTTGGGACCTTATTTAGAATAGAGTCTTTGTAGATGATCAAGTTAATATGTGCTCCTCGGGGTGGGCTCTCATCCCACATGACTGTCCTTACAAAAAGGGGGAATGTGGACACAGAAATGGACATGCACACAGGGAGATGCCATGTGAAGACCGGAGTTCTGTGCCACAAGCCCAGGAACCCCCCAAAGCTAAGAGAGATGCCTGGAACAGACCCTTCCCTGGCACCTTTAGAGGTGGTGCCGCCCTGCAGGTGCCTGGATCCGACATGTAGCCTCCAGAACCACAGCAGGATAAATTTCTGTTACTTGAGCCACTCTGTTTGTGGTGCTTTCTTACGACAGCCCTATGAAATTAATGTATGGTGAAAGGATCCAAAATTCTAACTGAACTAGTTTCCTTTAGCTGCTGTAATGAATGAAAACTTGTAAATTAACAAGACATTTCTGTCTTACACTCTGGAGTTCAGAAGTCCTAGCGTCCGGGTGTCAGCAGGCCAGCAGAATTACTTCCTGCCTCGCTAGCTTCCAGAGGCCAAGCGTCCTCTGGTTCGTGGCTCCTGCCTGTCTTCAAAGTGCATCCCGTCAACCCCTGCTCCACATCAGGGCTGTGTTCCAGGCTCCTGCCTCCCCTCTGCCCTCCCGGTACCCCAACCCCCACTTCTGGTCTCCAGGATCTTCTGGCTTTTTGCCTATTGGCACATGAGCACCTGATTCCTTTCGAGCCCACAGCCTCCGGCTCTGTGGGAATGCTGGGGCCGTCATGCCAAGGCAGTCTGTCTGGACAGCAGACACTGCTGGCCCCAGCTGAGCCAAGCCTACTGGGCAGCCATTGGCACCCAGCCCCCAGACTCTCCTGCCTCCCTCTCTCTTCACATGAATGCTATGCTTGCAGGAGAAAAGTGGATTTGGGACTTCACATAAGGAGGGACTTCTCAACAGCCAGAGCTCTCAGAGAGTGGACTGGGGTAGGAAACAAGGTAGCTCAGTGGAGAATGCAGAATCCTGTGGGTCTGAAGAGCATGGGCTTCTGGGTCATACTGACCTGAGCGGATCTACCTGTCATGACCTTGAACCTGAGTTTTCTGACCTGTAACATAGGATAGATACTAATAGGATGACATGAGGACAGTGTCAGAGTCGCAAATTTAAATGCCCTCAGGGGAAGCGAATGTGTTTCTTCCCAGATGGAAGAAACCCAGGGCCTTGTGGTCATCTCCCTTTTGATCGACACAGAGACAAGAAACACACCCCTTTCCTTTTAGCTGTAGGAAAACTGACAGGGCAAACATGAATGATGGTAGCAAAGGATGCTCAGCCTTAGTGTGGAGGACAATGTGGAGTGGTGGGGGCTGTGGAAAACTGGAGATCATGTGCCCTAATGCCTCCGAAAGAAGTGGTATTCAGGCTTGGGATGTTGCTGAATGGCTCAGCCCATGTGGGGCGGGGCTGAGCGGGCACAGTATGGGGCTATGTCCTCGGGGCCATGAGGAATCTCAGTGCCCAGGCCATACTCCAGATCCACGATGGCAGTATCTCAGTAATTTCTGACGCTCCTCTCAGAGTCCCGGTTTTAGAGCCAGTCTAGCCTTAGGGACGAGGAGGTCGGGGCCATGGGGTACCCTGGCGATTGGGGCCAGGGAGACAGACTGAGGGAGAGGAGAGATTCCTGGTGGGGGTTCAGGGGTGAGTGCTGCCCGCTGTGCAGTGTGACCCCTCATCGTCCTCATAAAGCTTCACACGTCTCAGTGTGCCTGTTGTCATGGGGAGGGCGGGCTGAATTTAGTATTAAAATGACGTCACCCAAAACAGCTATTGTAAGAAGAGCAGCTGACTTGCCGAGAGCAAAAAGGCCAATATTCTTGTGAAATTGCTCAGTTATGGTCGTTCTTTTTTAAAATTTTTTTATCTTTTCACCCCGCTCCTGCCCCCTCCCTGTGGTTGTTCTTTTATGGGAAACAGCACATTCTTTTCAGAACTCAGGCAAGAAGAGCTGCAAGATCTAGATGTGCAGTGAGGAAGGGGCTTGACAGATTGGAAATCGGGGAGATGCCTTTGGTGGTCACCGGGGCCGGTGTCAGGGTTAGAAGTGCAGGGCCAGCTGCTGAGGCTCAGAAAGGAAATAACGTGTCCCAGCCATTCCTCGTTTAAATTGTGCCCAGGTCGAAGGACACAAAGATAATAGGAAGTGTAGGAATCACTGTCAGAGGTTTAATAGGGTGCTATAGAGAAGAGTCCTTGGTCAGCCCAGGAAGAAACATTTTGAGACATTCAATAGTATCATTAAACTGAGGCAGCAAAGGACATTCCTCAGGTTGCATTTACCTGATAGACCTGGCACCTCTGCCCAATGAATGAAAGCCATTCCACCCAGCCGGGGTGGCTCAGTGGTTGAACATCAATCTATGAGCCAGGAGGTTATGGTTCAGTTTCCCATCAGGGCACATGCCTGGGTTGTGGGCTCAATCCTCAGTGCGGGGCGTGCAGGAGGCAGCTGATCAATGATTCTCCCTCATCATTGATGTTTCTGTCTCTCTTTCCCTCTCCCTTCCTCTCTGAAATTAATAAAAACATTTTTAAAAAATAAAATAAAAGCTATTCCTACTGAAATGGAACTTTTGTAGTTTGTGGTTGGTCTTTATTTTGTTCAGATACACAGGAAGTCTTTGTTTTGGGTCTGATGTGAGCAGTCCCTAGATATGTGAGGGATTACTGTAATATTTCATTTTAATGTGCTGCAGAGCTAGCATTAAGTTGTTTTAATTTTTACCCACATGCATATTTACATCTGCTGTTTGTGTGCCTTTGGGTTGAGGAATTAATTTTTTTAGGGCAGTGGTTTTCAACCTTCTGGCCCTTTAAATACAGTTCCTCATGTTGTGACCCAACCATAAAATTATTTGTAACTGTAATGTTGCTACTGTTATGAATCGTAATGTAAATATCTGATATGCAGGATGGTCTTAGGCGACCCCTGTGAAAGGGTCGTTCGACCGCCAAAGGGTTCGCGACCCACAGGTTGAGAACCGCTGTTTTAGGGGAAACAGGACAGACCTTAGTTTTATCCCTATTTAGTGGCCCAGGCACAGAGTGGTCCAGTTGGTTGGTTCCCTGGAGCCAAGGAACTGGGGAGAGAAGGAAGTGGCCAGGCTGAGGGAAAGTGTGACACTGTGGTTTATAATAACAGGTAGGATTTGGTCTTTGTCTCCATTCCTGGCATCCCACACCCCCAGCCTCCTGGACATGGAGTGACGTAGTCAATCCTGCCTACCTAATGAAGCCTCAGACAAACCCAGAGGGAAGAAGATCTGAGAGCTCCCGGTTGGTGAACGGGGCAATTCAGGGAGGGTGGTGCTCCCAGAGGGGCGAGGAAGCTCCATCCCTTCCCCATACCTGCTCTGTGCACCCCTTCCATCTGCATGTTTCTGGATCACACATCCTTTTGTAATAAATCAAGGAGGGTTTGCATTAACTGGAGAGGTGCTGAGAAGAAAGCTTTGGAGTTGGGGCAAGGAGACGAAGGGAGGTGGGGCAGAAAGCTTGCAAACTGACAGGACACAGGCATTAAAG
>NW_005364521.1:1089514-1106065 GCF_000412655.1 Myotis brandtii | reverse complement strand
GGCCCTCTAGATATTTGTTGAGTGAATAAATTACCCTGCACAGTGTGGAGGTAATACCACATTGATTCATGTCTGGGAAGAGAATAGGAGTAGAAAATGCTCAGCCAGGAGATGCTGTGAATGGAGATGATAGAAAAAGTTGTGCTTTGCTGTATGTGTCCCCGTGAGCTACACAGGTGTGGGCCCTGGCACCTCAGGCTTGCCTCCCCTGGGGACAAGGCCAGGGCTGTGAATGTGGGTCCCGCCCCAGCCCAGTTGAACGCCCCCGGACGGGGCGGCTGACAGCATCTGCGTGCTCTCGGCTCTGGAAGCGATTTGGAGCGGCTTTTGTTGGGCACAGAATGACTCACGTCAGAGCTGAGTCAAGCAACAGGCTGCTTTCAGCTGGATTCCGAGTGCCTTTGAGTCGACGTCGAAGGCCATTATAGTTCCGTTAAACACAGGAAACGTTGAGATGTTTTTGAGAAGATGAGAGGTAAATTGGGCAGTATAAATTCAGATCCATCCTGGCTCTGCCACATGCCCAGGGTGACTTCGGGCCAGTGATTCAGCTCGCCCGGTCTGATTCCTCCTCTGGAAAGTGGGTGGTGATGCCTCCTCACTCCTAGGACTGAATGAGTGGGCACATGAGTTAATCACAGAAAGCACAGCAATGCCCAGTTACTGTTGTTGGTCACCGATAGTAACGTGTTTCGAATGGAGGGAGGGTGACCTTTGTTAGTTAGATGTGTGTTGAGTGACTGGACTCTGAGGATTCCACACCAGACACTGTGCGAGGCACATTGTATCCACTCTCATTGGATCTCCTGAGTTCAGAGAGGTGCAGTACTATGCTGGGGTCACACAGCTGCTAAGTGGGTGTGCTTTGAACTCCGCAATGCCAGAGCTTTCTCTCGGCCACGGGGTGGTTCTGAAAGGGAACGGGATGGCCTGTGGTTTGCAGCTGAAGGTGGTCTTTTGCTGGAGAGTGCAGAGATGCTACCCAGGGATCCTGGGGCTGATGTCGCAAAGGGACATGGAGTGTGAGACAGGAGATCCTGGGTCTGATGTGAGCAGTCCCTAGACGTTCACCTTACTGAGTCTGACCATCGTGGGGTGGCATCCTAGGGTATACTTTGGGGTGCAGCTGGGAGGGAAGGTGCAAGGGAGAGGTCCCGGTGGGTGGGAACAGCCAGCGGGCACTGATTGACAGGAAGTGGTGTGTAAGTACCCCAGCTCCTCACCCTGTGGAGCAGGGAAGAGAGGACTGGGAGGAATGTGTCAACACTGCCTCCTAGAGGCCCCCCGCAGGATCACATGCCAGTCACCCACAATGGCTTGATGACACGCCCACTATTGGCTCCTGTTTTTTGTTATATCATTTCCCCACTTTCCCATTGACTCTCCTTGCATCTCTCACATAAGCTCCTTGTACTGAATTCCTTGTCTCAGGGTCTACTTTTGGGGACCCAAACTGAATGAAACTACCTGGCATCTGGCAGACAGAGGCGGGGGTGCTGCTGACCATCCTCCAATGCACAGGCCAGCCCCCCAACAAAGGACTATCCGGCCCAAAAGTCAGTAGTGCCAAGGGTGAGAAACCCCATTCCAGACCATGGCAGCGGGTCACCCTGGCACGATTATTTGGCAGGAGGGAGTCCCCGCCCCTAGGACAGACCTCCAGAGCAAACACAGCCCTGCAGACTCACCAACGCACACGGCAAGGCCACTGGGAACGGAGGAGACCTGTTGTTTTGAGGACAGGCCAGCATTTCAAGGAGTTAATGAATCAGCTAGAAGGAACCTCAGGAAAGTAGCGTCAGAACAGCTAAGTCTTGGCTGCCTGAGGCACAGGCGAGGGTGGCAAACTCAAGAAACTGCAAGTTACAGAAGGAAACATCGGTTCTTGTCTGGGATGGAGAAAGAAAAATGGTTACCAGAGAAGTCACAACCTAATGCACCCCCCTCAGACGCTCCCACCCCAGGAGCTCCACCATCTGCATGTTCATGAACCTGGGGTCCGGGTGGCCATGAAGGTGAACCCAGGCCAACATCTTCCCTGTGTCCCGGCTGCCTCTCCACTCCCCCCAAATTCACGCCCCTGATCCTCACTCCTTTGACACTTGGCATGAGGACTCTGGCTCCCTGGAGTCACACAGCCCATGGGCAGCTCTGGGCCCCGCTGGCCTCTCTGACAAGGACCCCCTCCATCGCAACAGCGCCAGCCGCTAACAACTAGGATGAAAGTCCCCATCCACCGGCTTGTTAACTCGGCTCCCTGCTTCTTCACTCTGTTGGCCAGGCCGGTTGCCAGTTAAAACCCTCTAAAGCCTTAGCTCGTGGCTGTGTGGAGGTTTTCTAGCACCAGCAAGCGGTAGGTGCTCTGTAAACATTTGTTGAGCTCATGGGCAAATCAGCTTCCTGAGGACATTGTAACAGAGGATTCTGGAAGATGCTAAAGCCCTCCCTGGAGGAGTCTGGCTCCCGTGGTGGCACCTCAGGCATCCTCACGCCAGCCACTGTGGTTCCGGCTGCCGGCCCAGGCACTCAGCCTCACCTCTCTGTGCCCAGAGGGCAGTGCAGCCAGTGGGTGAGGTCATTTCATTCACACCATGTTCAGAAATGCACAATATTGCGCCAGCACATGAGAGATGCCACCAAAAACCACCATCCTTTCACCCTCTTCTACATCAGCTGGCTCTGCCCCAGGAGCTTTGTGACAGAGCCTCAGCCCTTGAAGCCACAGCCTTGGACCCAAAGCCCGTCCCACTAATTTCCAGGTGGCTGGAATCCAGATTGCCAGCCAGTCCACCTGCCCATTGTTGGCCGTGTGCCCCACCCCTATTCCCACATAACACTCGATCACTCAACCCCTCACTTTCCACGCTCTCCAACCACTAACACTGAGCACTTGTAATTCTATTGGCTGCAATGGAAGTTGGTGCTGAAATGTGGGTGGGTTCCTTTTTTTTAAAATATTTTTATTGATTTCAGAGAGGAAGGGAGAGAGAGTTGGAAAAATCAATGCTGAGAGAGAATCATTGGTCGGCTGCCTCCTGCACACCCCACACTGAAGATCAAACTCACAACCCAGGCATGTGCCCTGATCAGGAATCGAACCATGACATCCTGGTTCATAGCTTGATGCTCAACCAGTGAGCCATGCCGGCCGGGCATGAGAGGTTCCTTCTCATAGCCCACAGCCTTCCTCCTGTCTGCTCCATCCTCTTCTCTCATTTCACTCCCCTGCTGGGAGCAAAAGGATGCATTTTCTCCTCAGGTTTCATGCAGACCTCTCCTTCCTTCTGTCCCAAGTACATCTTTAAGCTCAGACACTTCTCAGGACTCCAGACCAGTGGTTCTCCAAGTGTGGTCCTCAGACTGGCAGCCTGAGCATCCCGTGGAAGCTTGTCAGTCATGCAAAGTCTTGGGCCCCACCCCAGACCTACTGCCTTGGAAACAAGGATGGGGCCCGGTGAGCTCCGGGCGATTATCACGCTCAAGTTTGGAAACCTCAGGTCTAGACAACCCGCGTTCTTTCCCTTGGGAAGTTTCTGGTGAAGCAGATGTCTCCTTACTATGAAGGTTTCAAGAGGAATTGGGCTTTGGGGAGGAGCTCAGTTTCTGCCAGTGACCTCCCTATTGAGCAACAGCATGTGGGCTTGGGAGTCACCAGCCTGTCTTCTGCCATCTCTGCCACAGCCTGGCTGTGCAACCTTGGGGAGCCTCAGTTTCCTCCTCAAGTGATATTCTCCACTCTGCCTTCTTCCACAAGTCCTGTGAGTCCCAGAGGAGGCCAAAGACCCGGATGTCCTTCGAGACTGTAACCTCAGGCAGTATGGGATTAATTAGCTCATGACCTTCAGGCTCCTCCCGGCTTGGGGCTCCTATGGCCTCTCTTTCCTCTGAACAAGTCTCTGGGTGCTGAAAGCCTGTGTGTCCTGGGGGAAAAGGATGCAGGGCCTGCTGATAAACTGGGTTTGCAGACAGAGCATATGGGGTGTGAGCAGTGCTGGCCAGAAGGCACTGTCCATATCTGACTTCTAACCCGTTCACCTCCGGCTCCCCGCCCCTGCAGGTCACACCCTCCTAGAACCCTGGGCTGCAGAGAGAAGAGGAGCATGGACGGTCCTGCTCTGTGCACGATTCTTCTCACATGGTATCTCATTCGGGGGTATCTCAATCCCCCCTGAACAAGTCTCTGGGTGCTGAAAGCCTGTGTGTCCTGGGGGAAAAGGATGCAGGGCCTGCTGATAAACTGGGTTTGCAGACAGAGCATATGGGGTGTGAGCAGTGCTGGCCAGAAGGCACTGTCCATATCTGACATCTAACCCGTTCCCCTCCGGCTCCCCGCCCCTGCAGGTCACACCCTCCTAGAACCCTGGGCTGCAGAGAGAAGAGGAGCATGGACGGTCCTGCTCTGTGCACGATTCTTCTCACATGGTATCTCATTCGGGGGTATCTCAATCCCCCCTCTAATTACCAAGAGAGGGGGGAGAGAGAGAGAGAGAGAGAGAGAGAGAGAGAGAGAGAGACACTGCCCCCAATTCCTTGATGAGAAATCTGAGAACCACCCACTCCCCATGGTCCTCCCAACGTACAGCACTTTCCATTATTCTGAGCTCCTTTTATTCTTGCACCCCTGAAAATAAAAATTTTCCATAATTGTAACTCTTGCCTCTATACATTTTTCTTTTTGCACTAAGTATATTAAAAACATTTTCTAAGCTGTTACATAATCCTCACAATTGTCATTTTCAATGGCTCCAAAACATTCCATTAGGAGGGCATATTGTCATTTGTTGAACTCTTTCCATATTGTGGATATTTAGATTGTTTTTCAACTTTTCTTGGTGCGCCATTAAATTATGTTGCAGGGACAACATCTTTGGGCATTGGCCTTTCAGATTCTTTTGGGAAAAATTCTGTGGAGTGTTATCATTGGGTCATAGGGTATCTGTAATTATATGGCTCAACTTACTTTCCAAAATACTCTGCCATTAGCAATATTTAAACTTACTAGTTTTTCTGCAACTTTGCCATCATTGGACTTTAGTATTATTTATTACTAGAGGCTTGGTGCATGAATTCGTGCACAGGTGGGGTCCCTCCCGGCTGATCGGGGCTGTTTTGCCCAGTCCTGATCAGGGCCGATCGGCCAGGGGAGGGACCGCAGGAGGTTGGCTGGCCACAGGAGGTTGGCTGTGGGAGGGCACTGACCACCAGGGGGCAGCTCCTGCATTGAGCATCTTCCCCCTGGTGGTCAGTGCATGTCATAGCTACCGGCCAGTCTCCCAGTCATAACCGTCACTTAGGCTTTTATATATATATAGATTATTTGACACATCCTAGTTTCTACTTACATTTCTTTGGTAATTGGTGATGCCAAACATTTTTCTTCCCCTGTTATTTTATGTTTCTTTTCTCTCCAGGGGGAATTTTCTCCTCATGTCTTTTTCACATTTTACTTATTTGTATTGACTCTTTATGTAGATACTAACTCTCTGATGTGTTTGTTTGCCTATAGGTGGTTAATGCTTTTTCCTCCCAGCTCAAGCTAGTTTTTAAACTGAGGGCTATCATGACATAACTTTGTGTACCTCTAACTGATGACACCTGATGAACTCATGGAGCTGCCAGAGGCTGGGCACTTGGAATGGTGGATGTTTAATTTGCAATGAAATGAATTGGCTTTAGATTCAGTCTAGGCAGGAACGGATTTCTGAGTCTGATGTCTCAAGTCTGGTGCCAACTGAGCAGGTGGCTTTCTCCATCCCTGGCCCTGTTTGCCTCCCTTCATTTTTGTCCAACTCTTTAGCCAAAGAGGAACTCCAATAGGCACCACTCAGGCAGACAGTGAACTTTGCTGCTGCCATCAGTCCCTGCGAAAGAAATGCCCCTGGTCACCTGATTCCCTTCAAGACCTGTCTGGACACCCCCACCACTTCCCAAGGTGGCCTCTTCCTTCCCTGGGCCTGGGGAGGGCCGGCTCTGTCTGCCTGTCTGGCCAAGGAACCCATCGAGCCAAGCAAACCACTCCCTGATCTGGGCCTCTCGTCAGTTCGTCCATTTCCTCTGCACAGTACGAGGTCCCCTGAGCATCTCCGTCCTTCATGTGGTGGTGCTGGAGAGGAAGGAGCACTTGTCGTGGAGTCTGGGCCCGGCTGTGAGGCCGGCCTGTCCTTACCAGCTGTGTAACTCAGAGGGTCACTGGCCACTTCTCTGGACCTCAGTTGCCTCACTCGAGAATTTGGATTATAACCCAAATCATCAAATCTTCAAGCTGGAAGGATTTTCCATGTGTCACCCCATCGAAGTCACACAGCAGAGAGAGAGAGAGAGAGAGAGAGAGAGAGAGAGACACTGCCCCCAATTCCTTGATGAGAAATCTGAGAACCACCCACTCCCCATGGTCCTCCCAACGTACAGCACTTTCCATTATTCTGAGCTCCTTTTATTCTTGCACCCCTGAAAATAAAAATTTTTCATAATTGTAACTCTTGCCTCTATACATTTTTCTTTTTGCACTAAGTATATTAAAAACATTTTCTAAGCTGTTACATAATCCTCACAATTGTCATTTTCAATGGCTCCAAAACATTCCATTAGGAGGGCATATTGTCATTTGTTGAACTCTTTCCATATTGTGGATATTTAGATTGTTTTTCAACTTTTCTTGGTGCGCCATTAAATTATGTTGCAGGGACAACATCTTTGGGCATTGGCCTTTCAGATTCTTTTGGGAAAAATTCTGTGGAGTGTTATCATTGGGTCATAGGGTATCTGTAATTATATGGCTCAACTTACTTTCCAAAATACTCTGCCATTAGCAATATTTAAACTTACTAGTTTTTCTGCAACTTTGCCATCATTGGACTTTAGTATTATTTATTACTAGAGGCTTGGTGCACGAATTCGTGCACAGGTGGGGTCCCTCCCGGCTGATCGGGGCTGTTTTGCCCAGTCCTGATCAGGGCCGATCGGCCAGGGGAGGGACCGCAGGAGGTTGGCTGGCCACAGGAGGTTGGCTGTGGGAGGGCACTGACCACCAGGGGGCAGCTCCTGCATTGAGCATCTTCCCCCTGGTGGTCAGTGCATGTCATAGCTACTGGCCAGTCTCCCAGTCATAACCGTCACTTAGGCTTTTATATATATATAGATTATTTGACACATCCTAGTTTCTACTTACATTTCTTTGGTAATTGGTGATGCCAAACATTTTTCTTCCCCTGTTATTTTATGTTTCTTTTCTCTCCAGGGGGAATTTTCTCCTCATGTCTTTTTCACATTTTACTTATTTGTATTGACTCTTTATGTAGATACTAACTCTCTGATGTGTTTGTTTGCCTATAGGTGGTTAATGCTTTTTCCTCCCAGCTCAAGCTAGTTTTTAAACTGAGGGCTATCATGACATAACTTTGTGTACCTCTAACTGATGACACCTGATGAACTCATGGAGCTGCCAGAGGCTGGGCACTTGGAATGGTGGATGTTTAATTTGCAATGAAATGAATTGGCTTTAGATTCAGTCTAGGCAGGAACGGATTTCTGAGTCTGATGTCTCAAGTCTGGTGCCAACTGAGCAGGTGGCTTTCTCCATCCCTGGCCCTGTTTGCCTCCCTTCATTTTTGTCCAACTCTTTAGCCAAAGAGGAACTCCAATAGGCACCACTCAGGCAGACAGTGAACTTTGCTGCTGCCATCAGTCCCTGCGAAAGAAATGCCCCTGGTCACCTGATTCCCTTCAAGACCTGTCTGGACACCCCCACCACTTCCCAAGGTGGCCTCTTCCTTCCCTGGGCCTGGGGAGGGCCGGCTCTGTCTGCCTGTCTGGCCAAGGAACCCATCGAGCCAAGCAAACCACTCCCTGATCTGGGCCTCTCGTCAGTTCGTCCATTTCCTCTGCACAGTACGAGGTCCCCTGGGTACCTCCGTCCTTCATGTGGTGGTGCTGGAGAGGAAGGAGCACTGGACGTGGAGTCTGGGCCCGGCTGCGAGGCCGGCCTGTCCTTACCAGCTGTGTAACTCAGAGGGTCACTGGCCACTTCTCTGGACCTCAGTTGCCTCACTCGAGAATTTGGATTATAACCCAAATCATCAAATCTTCAAGCTGGAAGGATTTTCCATGTGTCACCCCATCGAAGTCACACAGCAGCCCTCTGAAGCTGGGTCTGTTTATTAGCCCTGTGTTCAGTGGAGGTGGCTCCGCTGCAGAGAGGTTAAGATGGGAGTGGTAGCAAACTGGTGAACGCTGGCTCCGCCTTCCGTTTGACGGACTGCCCCTCCCCAACATGCCCAGAGCAATTCACAGAATGTAACCATTCCAGTCGAGTTTATAACTCCCATGACCTTAGCTTGCCTGTTAGTCAGGGACTTTATCAGAAGCAAGGGGGACCTTGTGGGCTCACAGGCCTGAAAGGAATGGGGAGTAGTTTGCAGGAACCAGGGCCTGAGCAGGGGTTTGGTGCCACTAGGACACTTGCTCTGTCTCACTCCCCACCTCTCAGGTCTCTGCCAGTCTCCCACGGGCTCCATTTCTTGCTGCTGCCAACAGGCTTTCTCCACATAACAGGAAAGATGGCTGTGCAGGTCTTAGCTTCAAGTTCTTCTGGCACTAAGAGCCCAATCCAGGGCGCCTCTGTCCCAGCTCAAAATTGGGAAACTCAATAGGCCTGGCTTGGGACAGGCTAGCTGGGTCTGGGCAATGGGGTTCTGTGATTGGCCAGGTGAGCGTCACATGCTTATTCCTAGCTGTGGGGCCCAGGGTGGGGTGGGACTCCCTGATTCCCTCAGCAGAGGGCCTTTCAGATTCTTTTGGGAAAAATTCTGTGGAGTGTTATCATTGGGTCATAGGGTATCTGTAATTATATGGCTCAACTTACTTTCCAAAATACTCTGCCATTAGCAATATTTAAACTTACTAGTTTTTCTGCAACTTTGCCATCATTGGACTTTAGTATTATTTATTACTAGAGGCTTGGTGCACGAATTCGTGCACAGGTGGGGTCCCTCCCGGCTGATCGGGGCTGTTTTGCCCAGTCCTGATCAGGGCCGATCGGCCAGGGGAGGGACCGCAGGAGGTTGGCTGGCCACAGGAGGTTGGCTGTGGGAGGGCACTGACCACCAGGGGGCAGCTCCTGCATTGAGCATCTTCCCCCTGGTGGTCAGTGCATGTCATAGCTACTGGCCAGTCTCCCAGTCATAACCGTCACTTAGGCTTTTATATATATATAGATTATTTGACACATCCTAGTTTCTACTTACATTTCTTTGGTAATTGGTGATGCCAAACATTTTTCTTCCCCTGTTATTTTATGTTTCTTTTCTCTCCAGGGGGAATTTTCTCCTCATGTCTTTTTCACATTTTACTTATTTGTATTGACTCTTTATGTAGATACTAACTCTCTGATGTGTTTGTTTGCCTATAGGTGGTTAATGCTTTTTCCTCCCAGCTCAAGCTAGTTTTTAAACTGAGGGCTATCATGACATAACTTTGTGTACCTCTAACTGATGACACCTGATGAACTCATGGAGCTGCCAGAGGCTGGGCACTTGGAATGGTGGAAGTTTAATTTGCAATGAAATGAATTGGCTTTAGATTCAGTCTAGGCAGGAACGGATTTCTGAGTCTGATGTCTCAAGTCTGGTGCCAACTGAGCAGGTGGCTTTCTCCATCCCTGGCCCTGTTTGCCTCCCTTCATTTTTGTCCAACTCTTTAGCCAAAGAGGAACTCCAATAGGCACCACTCAGGCAGACAGTGAACTTTGCTGCTGCCATCAGTCCCTGCGAAAGAAATGCCCCTGGTCACCTGATTCCCTTCAAGACCTGTCTGGACACCCCCACCACTTCCCAAGGTGGCCTCTTCCTTCCCTGGGCCTGGGGAGGGCCGGCTCTGTCTGCCTGTCTGGCCAAGGAACCCATCGAGCCAAGCAAACCACTCCCTGATCTGGGCCTCTCGTCAGTTCGTCCATTTCCTCTGCACAGTACGAGGTCCCCTGGGTACCTCCGTCCTTCATGTGGTGGTGCTGGAGAGGAAGGAGCACTTGTCGTGGAGTCTGGGCCCGGCTGTGAGGCCGGCCTGTCCTTACCAGCTGTGTAACTCAGAGGGTCAACGGCCACTTCTCTGGACCTCAGTTGCCTCACTCGAGAATTTGGATTATAACCCAAATCATCAAATCTTCAAGCTGGAAGGATTTTCCATGTGTCACCCCATCGAAGTCACACAGCAGCCCTCTGAAGCTGGGTCTGTTTATTAGCCCTGTGTTCAGTGGAGGTGGCTCCGCTGCAGAGAGGTTAAGATGGGAGAGGTAGCAAACTGGTGAACGCTGGCTCCGCCTTCCGTTTGACGGACTGCCCCTCCCCAACATGCCCAGAGCAATTCACAGAATGTAACCATTCCAGTCGAGTTTATAACTCCCATGTCCTTAGCTTACCTGTTAGTCAGGGACTTGATCAGAAGCAAGGGGGACCTTGTGGGCTCACAGGCCTGAAAGGAATGGGGAGTAGTTTGCAGGAACCAGGGCCTGAGCAGGGGTTTGGTGCCACTAGGACACTTGCTCTGTCTCACTCCCCACCTCTCAGGTCTCTGCCAGTCTCCCACGGGCTCCATTTCTTGCTGCTGCCAACAGGCTTTCTCCACATAACAGGAAAGATGGCTGTGCAGGTCTTAGCTTCAAGTTCTTCTGGCACTAAGAGCCCAAGCCAGGGCGCCTCTGTCCCAGCTCAAAATTGGGAAACTCAATAGGCCTGGCTTGGGACAGGCTAGCTGGGTCTGGGCAATGGGGTTCTGTGATTGGCCAGGTGAGCGTCACATGCTTATTCCTAGCTGTGGGGCCCAGGGTGGGGTGGGACTCCCTGATTCCCTCAGCAGAGGAGGAGGATTAGGGGTGCTTACTGGGAGACAAGCAATCAATATACCCACAATCAGGCGCCCCCTCCCCTGTGCCTGGGCCGTGCCCTCTGGAAGTGACAATTGTGGATTCTAGGAAGACTTGCAGGGAGAGGCTTACTTCTGGGAAGTGATTATCATCCTGAATCACCCCCTGTTTATCGTAGTGGAATGAAAAATAGTGTTGCGTTTTGGGTTCTTCTTAAGTTCACTTTGGTTCGCCCGTCGCAGCAATGGAGCTCTGTGTAACGGTTCTGTGCATTGCTTCGAGTGCCTGCAAGACGTCGTCATTGGAAAGAATCATTGCAGATTACCAATTCCGGTGCTCCAGAATTCTAGGGTTCCCTGGCTGAGGGAATGGGCAAGTTTACAGAGCCTGCTCCCAGCCTTCAGCCAATGTCGTTTCTTCCTGAACTCCATCAGGACCGGAGTCTTTCTGGCCTCTTGGAGAATCCAGTGGGCATTTTCCATTCCTTTTGGCCACTCGGAATGTGAACTTCCTGCATTTGGGGGCATTATGCCCACAAGTTTACAGAGCCTGCTCCCGGCCTTCAGCCAATGTCGTTTCTTCCTGAACTCCATCAGGACCGGAATCTTTCTGGCCTCTTTTGGAGAATCCGGTGGGCATTTTCCATTCTTTTTGGCCACTCGGAATGTGAACTTCCTGCATTTTGGAGCATTATGCCCTTCCTACCTCACCAGCCAGATTCCCCATCCCCATCAAAGGATGCTGTCCCAACTGGGACTAAAGGAGCCCCAGGATGTGAAACTTTCAGTTTAAAAACTGAAACTGTTCCAGGCAAATCAGGATGAATTGGTCACCCTATGTTAAAAATGTCAGCCATTTTCTTCCCAGCCTCCCTTGCAGCTAAGGTGTGGGCACAAGACCTGGAATCCCCTAATCAGATGCAACCACACCTTTGATTTGGAGGCTGCTGATGGGAGGAGTGAGGCAGGCAGCAGTGGCCACATCCAGTTCCCTGTGGCACCAATTCTTGCGGCAATGCCCCATCCCATGGGGGAGATGTGGGGTGTATAGGAGCGTCTGGGCCCAGTGGCAGCTGCTGTAGCACCTTCATTGACGCAGTTTTGTGACATGATTTCTAAAACTGATCCTGGCTGGGCAAACCTAGTTGTCTGAGCCTCCTATGTGCTACTAAATAACCTTTTAATTTCTCCATTCTCTGCTTAAATCTATTAGTTTGGTTGCTTTCCTAGTATTTTATCAGCTCACGTGGAGGACATGCTTCCTTTTTTCCAGCTGA
Source organism: Myotis brandtii (assembly GCF_000412655.1). NCBI lineage: Eukaryota > Metazoa > Chordata > Mammalia > Chiroptera > Vespertilionidae > Myotis > Myotis brandtii. The sequence goes on along the minus strand of NW_005364521.1, from coordinate 1,093,934 downwards.
AATATTTTTCATTCTTTTACCTTTCTGAGTACCTGGAGAAAACAATTGACTAGCATCTTTTCTATGAAAAACAAACCAACAAGCTAAAAATTGTGTTTACAACTGAAGATATTCTTTATTCTTCCCTTTTCACCATTGATTATATTAATTTTTCCTCCTTGGACTAAAACCTTCTAGCCAATGTCGTTTCTTCCTGAACTCCATCAGGACCGGAATCTTTCTGGCCTCTTTTGGAGAATCCGGTGGGCATTTTCCATTCTTTTTGGCCACTCGGAATGTGAACTTCCTGCATTTTGGAGCATTATGCCCTTCCTACCTCACCAGCCAGATTCCCCATCCCCATCAAAGGATGCTGTCCCAACTGGGACTAAAGGAGCCCCAGGATGTGAAACTTTCAGTTTAAAAACTGAAACTGTTCCAGGCAAATCAGGATGAATTGGTCACCCTATGTTAAAAATGTCAGCCATTTTCTTCCCAGCCTCCCTTGCAGCTAAGGTGTGGGCACAAGACCTGGAATCCCCTAATCAGATGCAACCACACCTTTAATTTGGAGGCTGCTGATGGGAGGAGTGAGGCAGGCAGCAGTGGCCACATCCAGTTCCCTGTGGCACCAATTCTTGTGGCAATGCCTCATCCCATGGGGGAGATGTGGGGTGTATAGGAGCATCTGGGCCCAGTGGCAGCTGCTGTAGCACCTTCATTGACCCAGTTTTGTGACGTGATTTCTAACACTGATCCTGGCTGGGCAAACCTAGTTGTCTGACCCTCCTGGAGAGTCTCTGAGCTACTAAATAACCTTTTAATTTCTCTTGTCTCTGCTTCAATCTATTAGTTTGGCTGCTTTGCTAGTATTTTATCAGCTCACATGGAGGACATGCTTCCTTTTTTCCAACTGAAATATTTTCCATTTTACCTTTCTGAGTACCTGGAGAAAGCAATTGACTAGCATCTTTTCTATGAAAAACAAGCCAACAAGCTAAACATTGTGTTTACAACTGAAGATATTCTTTATTCTTCCCTTTTCACCATTGATTATATTAATTTTTCCTCCTTGGACTAAAACCTTCTTTTATTCTCACCAGTCACTTGTGCTTTGTAAATTTCACCTCAACCCTGTCATCACCAGGGTTCAAGGGTCAGAGAACCCTATTGGTGCTTCCTGTCCCTAAGAAATATGCCATGAAAGCTAGGATGACCTGCCTTCCTACATTTGACGTTAAGTCTTCAAGACATGGTCCAGTGGAGGGTGGCTCACCCTGAGCCAGGTGGTCTCTCCAGGTGGTAATTTTTATTACTATTTCAAAATCTCCTGTGAGCTTGCGTCGGCTGGCCACACCTCTGCACACATGTGTGTGCAGGAGGACGCATGTGTGTGCAGGAGGTCACATCTCGGCTTTGCCCCCTGGACTCTGAGCGGTTCCCTGAGCCTCATTTTCCCTCCTGACTTAGGAAATGGGTATCAAATGCCTTCCTCACTGAGCTGTGGGGGAACCAAATGCAATGGGTAATGATAATTATTATTACTATACGACTACTTTGTTTGTATAATCGTGTTAATAACTATGATAGCAACATTACCACTTATAATAATCACTATTATAGCATAATGGCTAAGGGCATGGATTTTGGGGGCTGACTGCCAGGTCCAGGTCTTGGCTCTGACATTTAGTAGCTGCGTGACTTTCAGCAAGTTTCTCAGTTTCCTTCTCTGCAAAAATGGGAATAATAATCGTAGTACCAACCTCATAGGTTGATTGGGAGGCTTAAATGAGATAATACGTGCAACGTGTTTTAACAGTGACTGGCGCATGGACACATTCAATTGCTCTTGTCGCTGCTGCCACCATCATTCCTGTTCCTTTAAAGGTCCCGCTCAGCCTGGAGCCTGGTTGTTCCCCTTGTATCTGTCCTTGGCATGTGGCAGGGTGGCCTTTAGAACAAAGGCCCAGGGCTTTCTCTGACTTTTCCTCCATTTAGCTGCCACGTGGGAGACGGACAAGGTGGGCACACTTTCAAGCCTGCCTGCTTGTTACTTCTGAAAATGCCACCATTCTACACGGCACGTTCACTTTGAATTTGCTTTGACATTGGGAGAGCAGATGTCATTGCAGTTATTTTACAGAAGAGGAAACTGAGGCCCAAAGTGACTTTCCCAAGGTCACTCAGCAAGGGTGGGGCAGCGGTGGGACAAGAGCCCAGGCGCTGACGCCTGGCCCAGGGCTCTCCCGGCAAGGCCATTCTGCTAAAACCATCCCTGCCTCCCGAAGCCCTGCTCCATCTCCCCTCTGTCAAGAGACCATCCCGTCGCTCACCAGCGGGCCCAGCAGATAATGCCCCTTCACAGAGCTGCCACTTACATCCCTGCTTCTCGTGCACATGGAACTCTTATTTAGAATTAGCTCTAAAATAGGTTCCTGCGATAGCACTCTGTCCCAAGCGCCATGCTAGAACTAAGGTGTGGACTCCACCCGTGCACATGTGCAGCATGGAAGGGGAGTCACATTGATGGGTGAGGCTGGTGTGGGTTCGGGATGCTTAGGGAGACCATAGGACTCGGGGGTTTCTGTGTTGGCTTCCTCCGCTCTGTGTTAAAATCCTCCAGGGAGTGGACAGTCACATTCTTTGCAAATGCCTTGTAGCCAGATGTCAGGTGGGGTCCCTCAGCCCTTGTCATGGAGGTAATATTAGCTACCTGGACCAGAGCCCCATCTGGACCATTCTCTATGGAAGTCTGAACCCCTCCCCAAAGTCTCAGAGTGAGTTCCTGGGAGGGATTCCTTCTTCGGGTGACTTCAGTCTGGAATTCCTGCTTCTCTGTCTTGTAGGTCATCCTGCTTTCTCTGTTTTGCACTTAATGGGCCCAGATGTGACACTTGAATTCCTCTCCTGATCAAAATCTCATGCATGCAGGGCAGGTTGAATGTGCTAGGCGTTCCTTTGTGAGGTGGAAGGAGCCAGGGGAGGGGTTGGGTTGCCGCCTCCTGACTTTGAATTGGGTGGGGCATCTCTGCCTGGAGGGGAAGGCGGCCCCCTGCAGGCATTTTACACAGCATGTCCTACCATTTCTACAGCCAAATTCCTGTCCATCTCCTCTCATTTCTCTTTCCCTTCCTTCCTTGTCTGCACATTCTTGGGCAATTCCAAGGAATGCCAATTTGCTCATTTTCTTCTATCCTCACGGCCTCCTGTGACCCTTCTCCCCAAATGTCTCATCAAGATATTTTCCCAAATGAAGTTAGGTGCCCATTAAGAGGATAACATTTTCACCCCACTTTCCATGGTCAGTGTCAGCTAAAATGTGCAAGGCTTCCCACCCGTGGCCTCCCTTCTCTGAGCCTCGGTCTCTTAGACCCGTGGTCGGCAAACTGCGGCTCGCGAGCCACATGCAGCTCTTTGGCCCCTTGAGTGTGGCTCTTCCTAAGCCTTAGGAGTACCCTAATTAAGTTAATAACAATGTACCTACCTATATAGTTTAAGTTTAAAAAAATTTGGCTCTCAAAAGAAATTTCAATCGTTGTACTGTGGATATTTGGCTCTGTTGACTAATGAGTTTGCCGACCACTGTCTTAGACCATCCTTATGCTGACCAAGTCTTCGAAGTAAAGATCTGAAGCTCATCTTTGCCACTCAGTCCCCCAGCTGGGCAAGTCCCTTCACCTTTCTGGCCTCAGTTTTCTTACCCAATCTTCAGCTGGCCAGTCTTAACAGAGATGGGGTGGCGTTCATGGGCACCCTTCATCAGGAGTAAGGCAAAAGTAACCCCAATAGACACAGTGGATTGATAATAAGCTATGTTTAAAATCACACCCACTCTCAAAAAAGATGTGTAAGTATAAAAATAATATGTCTTATCCTAACTATTGCTTCGCCAAAATGATCACTCCAGGCTTCCTATCTGATAGAGTCACCGGTTAGTGTCTGTTTTGTCATTTTCCCTTTGCTCTGTCTTAGAACCAAGCCTCTCTGACACCCATTTGTCACGGAGCAAGCGTCCTGATAATCCCGCAGGCGGGCTAGCTGATGGAGTGCTGCATGGAGCACTGTCTTGCCTTTAGAAGCCAGCAGGCCCAGCCCTTTCCCACTGCTGCGCTGTCTACCCACACAGTGTAACAGCTTCGAAAGATCTCACGTGCTAACAACACATTTAGTCCCTGAGGTTGCCTGTGAGGCAGGTAAAACAGGGACAGAAATCTTCACATGAAGCTGAGTGGGGTTTAGAGGGTTAAGGAATTACCCCCAGTCAGGATGCAGGTGGGGCCCGGGACTGGATGAGAAGCCGGGAGGGGTGGGTGGGTGGTCCCGGCTGTCTCCCATTGCCTGGGTCATGTTCAGTTTCTACAGAAGCTCTGACCCCCCAGCCACCGGGGCGTCTGGTGGGAATGGCAGCTCCAGCTTTCACATGCTCCTGGCTCTGGGCTGC
>NW_005364521.1:1079308-1088716 GCF_000412655.1 Myotis brandtii | reverse complement strand
CAGTGATGGCGAACCTATGACACGCGTGTCAGAGGTGACACGCGAACTCATTTTTTTGGTTGATTTTTCTTTGTTAAATGGCATTTAAATATATAAAATAAATATCAAAAACATAAGTCTTTGTTTTACTACGGTTGCAAATATCAAAATATTTCTATATGTGACATGGCACCAGAGTTAAGTTAGGGTTTTTCAAAATGCTGACACGCCGAGCTCAAAAGGTTCGCCATCACTGCCCTACAGCATTCCTGCAGACAAGTGAATATCTTGACTCCATGGGAACCACTTCAGAACCTGAACTCGGAGTCCTGACACTGGTGGTGGGTTATTAAGAGCAGTAATCACTGTAGCCAAGGTCATGGGTCATGGATGGCATTGGAAGGGGACCAACAAGATCAGTCCCAGAACTGGAGACTCCAGTGATTGGAGATACTCCAGTCTTTCCAGTCTCATATACATGCAAAATTTCCAAATCAACGTAATCTAAAAGAGACCACCACAGTCCTTGATAATGGCAAAAAGTCAGAAATAAGGCACAATGGAATACTATACAGCATTGACAATATTTAGAGAATTTCTAATAATGTGGGAAAGACTGATGATGATAAAGTCAACTGAAAAAGGCAAGTGAAAAATTATTTCTACAGGATGATCTCAAATGCAAAAAATTATTTGCATAGACCAAGGACAGGAAAGACATACTCCATGATTATAACTTTGATGACTGCAGGCACCAGTGGTTAATAGAAACTCAAAACTCAGACCAGATGTAGCAAGAGGGAGTGCTGGGGCCCAGCCAGTGTGGCTTAGTGGTTAAGCATTGACCTATGAACCAGGAGGGCACGCGGTTTGATTCCTGGTCAGGGCACATGCCTGGGTTGTGTGCTCGATCCCCGGTGGGGGACATGCAGGAGGCAGCTGACCAACGATTCTCTCTCATCATTGATGTTTCTCTCTCTCTCCCTCTCTCCCCCTTACTCTCTGAAATCAATAAAAATATGTTTTTTTATTTTAAAAAAAAGAGGGAGTGGACCCTTCCTCTCTGAAATCAATAAAAATATGTTTTTTTATTTAAAAAAAAGAGGGAGTGGCAGGGCCTGAGGAAGATTAGAGAGAGCATGCCCCCCGGAAAGGGGGCTCCTAGCCAGCTGTTGCCATGTATTGCTGCTCCTCAAATTTTTAAAGAGAAGCTAGAAATCGTGGTGTTAATATGAAGTCCCCCATTTTTAAATGTTAGCAACTAATTTACACTTTTTAAAATACTGTTTTGCCCCCCTCCCAAAAAATTTTTTTGGTGGTTTGGCTTTAGCCTTTTGTCCACCAATCTTCCACCTTTGAATTACACCCAAACGTTGCCGCCACTGTCTCTGAGGAGTGCGCTTACTGGAGAATTGAACTTGCCTTTATCATAGCTTTGGCAGTTTTCCAATTTCATAAATCAATGCACAGTATTTCTATAATTAAAGAAAAAACATGAAATGACCATAACCCCAGGGATTTGGTGTGGGGGTTGCTGGGGGGTGTGCACCCGCATGAACGCTGAGGAAAAGCTATATCTAAGAATTCTGTGAACAGCAGAACCTTCCTGAGCGTCAGTTTGTAGAAAGAGGAGACAATTTCTGCTCTGCTTACCTTACAAGATTAAGACTCAAAGAAAGTGTCGAATTGAGCAGACCTTGCAAATAATAAGGTGCTGTTGGACATGAAGGTAAAAGTAGGTGCTCAAAAAATTGTCATTTGGATAGAGGGAGAAAGGAAGGAGGAAGCTGGTAAGTTCTGCAAAGTCTTGGGAAGCACCTGGTTTTAAAAGTGTGTGTTTCCAGAATGCCCTGGCTTTGCCACTAAGCAGCTGTGACACTTTGATAAATACTCATAATTACATTGGTAACTGTGACAGGTTGCACACTTATGATGTGCACTTTGTATGCATTATAACTTTCTGAGCCTAATTCCTCAAAAAAGGGGTAATCATAGTCCTAATTTTGAAGTATCCTTGTGAGGATTAATTCAGATAATCCAGGTACCATGTGTAAGACAGAACTCAATAAACAGCAATTGCCTTTCAGATCTGGGCTTGGTTTCACCACTGGTAGGACCCATTTCATTTCACCTGTTCCCACTCATTCACGGAGGCAATGGATGGTGACTCCGAGTGCAGTAGATTACTTATTCAAAATATGTAATTTATTTTCTTTCTTGGTTTCTTAAAGAAAGGAAGCTCATTCAACTCACTGAGATGGTTTACAAATGGGAAGTAAATCTGACTCACATTCCGTCTTTGGAAGATTGCTACAGGTGTACCCTGAGAGCAAGCTAGCCCTACCCACCGCTTTCCAACCAGCCGCTGCTTGGCACCCGCAGGAGCTCTGAGAGGCCTTTTATGAACAGCGTCTACTTGTTTATCTAGCAAAATTGGGTGGGTGAGCACTTCCATATAAATGAAACGTCTCTAAATGTCACATCTACATATACACACATCTTTCTTTCTTCCTTTCTACCTATCTGTTATCTCTATATCAATTAATGATTCATATAATTTATCCTTTTAAGATGGGTGGGGGGAGTTTAAATGCCAAGCTCTAGCATAGGCACTTTACATATATTCTCTCTTTAACCCTCACAGCAACTATATAAGATGAATAATATTATCTTTTTACATATAAGGAAAAAAGACCCAGAGAGGGAAACAATTTTCCCAGGGTCACACAGCAAGCAAAGGGGAAGACGGATTCAGTGCCAGGCCTGACTGGTGCCAAATAAAGTTAGATTTGTAAGTTTCAAAAAAAAAACACCAATTATTTTGATGACATCCTCTGATGAGTTAGAATCCCCCCTCCACTTTTGCCTAAAAGAAATCAGAATAAGGGCCCACAGACGCTCCTTTACATCCCATTAGGCAGTGAGATGGGATCATAGTGTACCTGGAGACAAACAAGAACTGGTCCCACGGATTCCTGGGACTGCTCTGTCCCCAACAGGTCACCACTGACACAATCCATCACCTTGAAAGAGCAACCAGCCCCTCTCCTCATGGTCACGTCCCTCCCTTCTCCTGGGGATCTTCATGTTAGCGATGGCAGCAAACATCCTTTTCTCCCACATTTCCAAGGCTCATATCAGTGACAAATATAGATCCATGTTGATGCGAAGAATAAGATGTCATTTCTCGGGATGAGCTACGTCTAGAAATACTGAGCAATGCCACCACATAGCACTCTTGACTTGAAAAACATTGGAGTAAGTTCCAGTGTGGCAGGAAGAAGCATTTGGTATATTTACAGCTTCCCTGCCAGATACCTTGAAGGATGCCCTGCTGCTTGCTGTGGACTCTGGTGAGGGAGCTCACGCCGGCGAGGAGACAGGGCCTTGGCAGGAGGCAGAAGGTTGAACTGGTTTCCACTGGAAAGGGGCGGGAAGTAGCCACAGAAGAATGGACTACGCAGAGTGGATTTAGAAGGCGGGGTAGGGGGTGCGGTGTTGAGATGAACAAACAGGGAAGGAAATCACTTGGGGTTAGAAACTTGGAGGTGAGGAATACAGTGGAGATAGAGGAAAGGTTTTTGAGCAGAGACTGCAAGAGCCCCAGAAATAAATCGGGGGTGCAGAGGGGCTCCCGCATGCTTTGATGGGCATCCTACAGCAGACTGTCTCTTTGGCGCCCTTTCTTTTTTATACTTTATTTTTCAATTATAGTTCGAATTCAGCATTGTTTTATATTAGTTTCAGGTGTACAGCTTAGTGGTTAGACAATCATATGCTTTATAACGTGTTCCCCCTGATATTTCCAGTACCCACCTGGCCCCGTACATAGTTATTACAACATTGTTGACTATATTCCCGTGCTGTACATTATATCCCACGACTATTTTGTGACTACCAATTAGTACTTCTTAATCCCGTCACCTTCGGAGCCTTTTAAAGGGATTTCTGTAAAGGTAAAATCAGGACATACTTACCTCACTTTTAACAATTATTTAATTTATTTATTTATTTATTTATTGGGTGACATTGGTTAATAAAATTATATAGGTTTCAAGTGTACAATTCTATAATACATCACCTGTATATTGTATTTCGTGTTCACCACCCTAAGTCAAGTCTCCTTCTGTCATCATTTAGTCCCCTATACCCTCTTCCTCCTCCCCCACCCCCCTTTCTCTCTGGTAATCACCATACTGTTGTCTGTGTCTTTGAGGCTTTTTTTCTTAATCCCTTTACCTTTATCACCCAGACTCCTAAACCCCTCCCCTCTGACAGCTGTCAGTCTGTTATCTGTATCTATTTTTTTTGTTAGTTTATATTGTTCATTGGATTCCACATATGAGTGAAATCATATTATATTTTTCTTTCTCTGACTGGCTTGTTTCACTTAGCATAATACCATCTATGCTGTTGCAACTAATTTTTTAAGACACAAAAATAAAAAGCAAAGGGAAAAACCTTAATATAGCGTATATATGTATATATGTATATATATGTATATATATCTGTCTGTATATATTTTTATGAGTAAAAGTAACCATAAAATTAACACTAATCTGGTCACTCAAGAGGTAGGATGGGTAGGGAAGGGAGGGTGAAGTTTTTTTTATACTTTCTATTTGGATTGACTTGTTACAAGAAGCTTGTGCTATTAAAAAAAATTTTTTTTTTAGATAATTGTAGTCTTACAGGAGAGTTGCAAAGAGAGCTCTCATATACCCTTCACTCAGCTTCCTGTAATGTTACCATGATCCATTTATCAAAACTGGGAATTACTACTGGTACAAGACCACTAAGTAGACTACAAACTTTATTCAGATTCCTCCATTTCCCACTGAAGTCCATCTTCTGTGCCCGGACCCCATCCAGGACCCCATGTCACATTTAGGCAGCATGTCTCCATGGTCTCCTCTTAGTGTGTGATGGTTTCTCAGTCCTGTCTTTTATGACCTTGATAGTTTTGAAGAGCACTGGTCAGGTATTTTATAGAACGTGCCTTATGTGAGTTTGTGTGATTTTTCATGATCACATAGATTGAGGTTATGGATTTGGGGGGTAGGCGAAGGTGCCCTATCTGGGCATAATACCGGGGTACATGATATTGGTGTGTCTGTTGCTGCTGATGCTGACCTTGCTCACGAGGTATTTGCCAGCTTTCTTCACTGTAAAGTTACTGTGTCCCCTTGTATAATTAATAGATATGGGGGACAAGATGATCAAATATCCTGTTTCTCCTTAAACTTTTACCCACTAGTTTTAGTTTTCATTGGCAGATCTTGCAGCCAGGATTCCTGTGGAGCTCTAATGGTGGCTTTCTGTTACCCCCATTCCTTCTGCATTTCATGGGAATTCTTCTGTAAGGAAGAGTTATCACGTTCCCCTGTTTATGTATTTATTCATTCAATTTCATCAGTGAGGGATCCCAGATATTTATTTATTTATGTATTTATGTGGGGGGTATTTTACTGCTCCGATTGTTCCAGCTTTGTCTAGTGGGAGTGCTTTCCGGTTGATGCTTGTATCCTTTTGGCATGATGGATTACTCTTATAGCTTAAACAATACAGCAAAGTCTAAATAATTAAAATTGCTTTTCACTGCTTTTTATTGTGTTGACCTGGTATTTCATTTGAATGGGAGAGGACATGGAGACCAGACACACGGCGGCTCAGCTCTCTTTTTCTTCACACGTCGCTCAATCTTTTTGTTACATTTATGCAAATGTAACATAAAATATACACAAACACTCACATTTACTCACAACTAAATAAGGAAGAATTATAGCAATCAGATTTATGCTTTTGCAGCTGGTCCCTCTTTCGGAGCTTGTATTTATAACTACGTCCATCCATTGCCTAGTGAATGTGTTCCCTCTGCCCTTCGCAAGCACCCGAGCTGGTTGTGGTTTTTGCTTGGTTGGATGACTGACCCTGCCCTTCATTCCAAAGGGTCAGGCCATCACTAATCATGCCTGGATTTCTTTCCTGTAACTTGGCATTGGTGTTCATCATAGGGCATGGTAATACTAAGAGAGCCCTAAGGGAATGGTGCCACATCCCCTGCAATGCGTCCGTCTGTTGTGGAACAACAGTCCAATTACCTCATGGTAATCAGTCTCAATCACCCCAGATGGCTCAGAAACTCCCTTTGTTGCCTATTGATTCAGGGTCATGAGGAGCTGTAAGTCCCTGGGTGGCAGTCTTAATTTCCAGTCCAGTGAAATCACGTATTTCCTGGTGGACATCTTCCTCCCTTTGGAAAAAGACTCCTAGACGAGATTGCCATGGGGGCACATGGACATGGAGCATACATTATGCTTGTGGTTCACCAGTGTAGCATTGGCAATGGTGAATGGTGCACACCCATTTCCACCCTTGATTGCTGAACTCGTAAATCCTGGCTCTTGGATAATTAGTGCTGTATTATGAACAGTGGTTTAGAGCCTAAGCAACTTCCTGGGGAACGTTGCCCCAACACTGCAAAGCATTGCTGCCAATGTGGTGCTAGTAACTCAGTCTATGGCCCCACCCCATAACAAAGAAACAGAATTTCTGGAGGATGAGGCCCAGAAATCAGGATTTTAAAAAGATTTTCAGGTGATTCTAATGTGCAGCCAAGGTTGAGAACCACTGCTCTAGATGGTAGTTTACAGAAACATTGTGTGAAGGGAAGTCCAGTGTGTATCCAGAGTTGGAGTCTAGACCATTAAGGATAAAACAATGCCCCTCCCATTGTAGCCAGTGCTAATACAATCACCTGCTATGAGGCAACTGCCTGACCGCTTGGGGAATGGTGTCATGCGAGGGACCGTTTTTTGGTCTAGGTTCCTGGCAGGTTTGGCACCAGCCCTAGCTGTGGGAGGTCAAGTTGGAAGGGTGGAAGTCCACAATGCCAACCACATGCATAACCTGCATACTTGCCGTAGGACCACTTTATTCATGACCCCATTGAACACCGAAGGGAGGTGGCGCAGCTTTGAGCTACACAGAGAAATCTTAAATAACAGATTTCTTTTTTTAAAAAATAAGGAACAATTCTCTTTGGCATTAGGCTGTATGTACTAGAATAGGGAATCATGAATCTATCAAGGTTATAAAATAGTTTTTTTTTAATTTTTTAAATCACAAAGAATGACAAGAACTTCCTATTGTTGAAGAGACTCATGAAAACCATGAACTCTGAGTGCTGACAAATCTTCACTTGGAGAGAAAATGAAAAATAAATCCCAGAGTATTGTTTTGTTTGCTTCTCCAGTCAACGGCTGAAAAGATGACTTAGCCGAGAAAAATCACATTTCAAGGTTAATTTCATAACCCATTAAAAAAATGTACTTGGCTGCTTGTTTTCGCATGCCGCACTGAAGAAGCTGTGTCCCTTGAAGTGCTGTCAAAAATCTTTGAGGGAATGAGCTTAATTAGGAAAAATAAGATTGGCTTTAGACTGGTGCTATTTGGGCAATGCCAGGCTAAGATTTTTGGGACAAAAATCCAAGAGAAGATCAATTTTTTTAGGATGTCTTATCACTGTCAAACCTTGGGGTGAAAAACTGTGTGGGGAGTCCGCGCTAGCTACCAAGATAGCCAGTTTGTGAGAAATAGTGTGTCCAAACATCGCATCATTTGCCTTTTTGTGTGAAGAGTGGAGGGCTGATCCGGAATACCAAGGTTTGTTTATTGCCAAAGGGAAATTAACTCGGCTGGAATCAGTGAAGGTCACAGTCACTCTTTCTTTAGAATAATGTCAGGGAGAGACCTTTTCAAACTTTCTAAAGTATTAACTTCCACACAGCTTGGTATAGTGGACCCTCTCAGCAGGCGCCCCCGCGTCTCTCGTACGGGTTCGAAGCATTCACATCACAGCTTCTGTGTGCTTTGCTTCCATCATTTGCACCTGCTGCTTCTTCCAGGCTCACCCTTGGGTGACTGGGGCCTTCTGCACAGGTGTAGAGAGCAGTGCATTCTGGAAATTTGTAGCACCTTGAGGTGGCTATAGCCGGTGACTGTAGGGCTGGGTATGAAAGCCCAGCTCCTGTTTTGAGGTGGGGGAATAAATTCCAAGCTGTAACTCATTCTCTGGAGGTCCCCAGGGCACCAGGGCAAGGTTAGGAGCTGCTTATATGGCCCCCTTGCCCAACTTTTCCTCATTGGCCATACTGCTTTCCTCACTCCATTACAATTTCTTCTCAATAAGTCCTTCCCATATGCACCTTCCCCTAGGGATTGCTTCTTGGGAGCCTGACTTCAGATATGTGGCCCACTCGGCAGATGTATTGAAATGTTGAATATATTGGTAGTGAAATTTTTATGAAATAAACATCCACCTCACTTCTTAGTATTTCATATGTCAAGAAATTATAGCCAAAATGTACCTATAGATACATCATATCCATGTAAAAATTGTCTTGTCAGTGTTAGGATTTGGTGATATTCTTGCTTTAAAAAATAACATTTCATCAAATGTGTATGCAGGATGAATTCAGGATATGCACTCCTCCCCCCTAATTTTGAGGCTGAAAAGTACATTTGAAACTGTTTCTTTCCAGCCTTTTCCAGATCTTCCCCAAGTGCTTGGGAACTCAGGCTTGACTTAGTGACCAAGACAACTTACATTAAATTGACTTTAAATATTTTAGGGAGTAAATTGTTTCTCTCATTTCCTGAAAACACGTAAGCATTTCTTGTACATCATTTCCTATTTTTGTCAGCATAAAAAAGGCACACCACAGCCTTGATGTACAAAAATGATCTTGGTTATGTTTTAGCTGCTACTTTTGACCCAGGAGAGAAAAACTGGGCCAGGCAAGTAGATTGATATCATGTGAATAGAATAAAGATTTGATTTCCCTTGCAGGGAAAAAAATTATTTTCATCTAAAATCGCCATAGCCTTGCTTTATTTATAGTAGTGATATTAATCCGTTTAGACACTTCAAGGAAGCCGTTTTTTTCTGGTTGGTTTGTGTTTTGGGTTAATGGGAAGGGGATGAGGGTTGGAAGGTTGAGAGCCCTCCCTTGGAGGTCTGTGTGGTCTTGCCCTGCTCTGACAGTCTTCATTCGATAATAAAATTCTCTTTTTCTTAGTGAAATTTTGTCTGAGTCCCAATACCCTTCCTCCCAATTAGGGGAGGTTGAGAAAGTTGCATTAAACTGGTTTCAGTCCACACACTGAGAGGCAGAGACCACAGGGGAACAGCCTCCTGTTCAGGCAGGCAGTGCACTTTAACGCCCTTGTCCTGGCTGTTCCAGATCCTTCCTGGGAAAATTAACAGATGACCCCTGTCCTTCTCAGCATACAACCCCCCAATGTCTTTCCTCCCTCTTCCTCTCCTCGCTCCATCTTCTTTCTTCTTTCACCCCCTTTTCTTCTCACCACCCCCCACACTTCCAATGCCTTGTTCTCCTTTCTTTTATTTCTTTCTTCCTCTTTCTT
>NW_005364521.1:1076195-1078931 GCF_000412655.1 Myotis brandtii | reverse complement strand
GGAATGACTTGCAGGAATTGGAAGATATCAGTTCTCCAGAAACATTTCAGAGTTGCCTAAGGTTGATCTTGATAACATGTCCAGGTTGCCTTCTGGATGCCTGCATTTGCTTTTCTGTGAAATGGGAGCAATGATTTGTGTCCTTTCCAAAGGTTAGAGATACTGTGAAGGTCAAAGGCCCCTTGAAGGGCAGCATGGGGAGGAGGCCTGGCACTGAGCCAGTGCTGCCATTTTCTAGTTTTGTCATCGTCAGCATGTAAATAGCTTCTGAAGACCTCAGTGTCCTCATCTGTGAAATGGGAAAAGTGGGATTCACAAAATGGGACGCATTTCTTCAGTCCAAAGCTGCCATCCCCTCCCTGGCATTTTTGTGATTGTGATTTTTCAAAAAGCAGAGCCTATCATAGGATCTGGCTAAAAGCAGTTGCTCAGAAATATTGTTGGATGGATGGATGGATGGATGGATGGCTGGCTGGCTGCTCACCGTCAGGGCCTGTAAGCACGGCTGTGCTCTCGCAGCTCCAGGGAAAGAGGGGCACTTCGTGAGGACTGTGATGGGCGCCTGCCCCTGGAGCTGTGCAGATGGCAGTCTCCTCCAAGGTCCTGAAATTGCCAAGAAGGATGCGAGGCTCTTGGAGGATGTAACATCCCTTTGCCCCTCTGCTCAGTTTCATCTTCCAGGAGCTACAGAACAACCCACGTGGGTGCTGCGTCTCCCGCACCTACAGAAATGCAGGCTCCTGAGTGCTTTCTGGGTTAGCAGCAGCCGGGGGGGCTCCGTGTCCTGCGAGAACTCCCAGCCTTGATGTACAAAAATGATCTTGGTTATGTTTTAGCTGCTACTTTTGACCCCGGAGAGAAAAACTGGGCCAGGCAAGTAGATTGATATCATGTGAATAGAATAAAGATTTGATTTCCCTTGCAGGGAAAGAGAAATTATTTTCATCTGAAAACGCCGTAGCCTTGCTTTATTTATAGTAGTGATATTAATCCGTTTAGACACTTCAAGGAAGCCGGTTTTTTCGGTTGGTTTGTGTTTTGGGTTAATGGGAAGGTGATGAAGGTTGGAAGGCTGAGAGCCCTCCCTTGGAGATCTGTGTGGTCTTGCCCTGCTCTGACAGTCTTCATTTGATAATAAAATTCTCTTTTTCTTAGTGAAATTTTGTCTGAGTCCCAATACCCTTCCTCCCAATTAGGGGAGGTTGAGAAAGTTGCATTAAACTGGTTTCAGTCCACACACTGAGAGGCAGAGACCGAGGGGAACAGCCTCCTGTTCAGGCAGGCAGTGCACTTTAACGCCCTTGTCCTGGCTGTTCCAGATCCTTCCTGGGAAAATTAACAGATGACCCCTGTCCTTCTCAGCATACAACCCCCCAATGTCTTTCCTCCCTCTTCCTCTCCTCGCTCCATCTTCTTTCTTCTTTCACCCCCTTTTCTTCTCACCACCCCCCACACTTCCAATGCCTTGTTCTCCTTTCTTTTATTTCTTTCTTCCTCTTTCTTCCTCTTTCTTTTGTGGCAACTGAAATGCACCCAAACTGAGGTGGCTGCAGTCAGCCTCTTACCTTTCTGACAATAAATGTTCTATAACATCGACACAAAAGAACTCCCACAGTTGAATGTGAAGCAGCAAATCAGGGGCAGAAGGGGGTGGTGTGTTCGGCAGGGATGGTGTGTGACAGCTCTTCTTAAGGAAGGCATTTGTAAAGGCGCTAGATGCTGCGAGAACACAAACTCAGTGTTTGTGCGATTCACAACCGGGAATGACTTGCAGGAATTGGAAGATATCAGTTCTCCAGAAACATTTCAGAGTTGCCTAAGGTTGATCTTGATAACATGTCCAGGTTGCCTTCTGGATGCCTGCATTTGCTTTTCTGTGAAATGGGAGCAATGATTTGTGTCCTTTCCAAAGGTTAGAGATACTGTGAAGGTCAAAGGCCCCTTGAAGGGCAGCATGGGGAGGAGGCCTGGCACTGAGCCAGTGCTGCCATTTTCTAGTTTTGTCATCGTCAGCATGTAAATAGCTTCTGAAGACCTCAGTGTCCTCATCTGTGAAATGGGAAAAGTGGGATTCACAAAATGGGACGCATTTCTTCAGTCCAAAGCTGCCATCCCCTCCCTGGCATTTTTGTGATTGTGATTTTTCAAAAAGCAGAGCCTATCATAGGATCAGGCTAAAAGCAATTGCTCAGAAATATTGTTGGATGGATGGATGGATGGATGGATGGATGGCTGGCTGCTCACCATCAGGGCCTGTAAGCACGGCTGTGCTCTCGCAGCTCCAGGGAAAGAGGGGCACTTCGTGAGGACTGTGATGGGCGCCTGCCCCTGGAGCTGTGCAGATGGCAGTCTCCTCCAAGGTCCTGAAATTGCCAAGAAGGATGCGAGGCTCTTGGAGGATGTAACATCCCTTTGCCCCTCTGCTCAGTTTCATCTTCCAGGAGCTACAGAACAACCCATGTGGGTGCTGCGTCTCCCGCACCTACAGAAATGCAGGCTCCTGAGTGCTTTCTGGGTTAGCAGCAGCCGGGGGGCTCCGTGTCCTGCGAGAACTCCCAGCAGGACCCCCAGGTCAGCACACGCGTTGCATTGCCAAGACCAGAAAAGCTTATTAAGCTGATTCTGCAAGCCCTTTCACTGGAAGTTATATTTTTGGAAGTTAAAGAGCCAAGGAGTCCCTCACTTTCTAACCAAGGAAAATATTTATACCGCAGTCAGAAAAAAAGTCTCCCCCCT
>NW_005364521.1:1075005-1076049 GCF_000412655.1 Myotis brandtii | reverse complement strand
CCCCAACACACACACATTTTAAGTTAAGGGCATGCTGAATGATTTGGGATTGAGGCTGCTTAATTACTCAGTTAGCAAATGCATAGCGCCCCCTAGTGGGCATGCTACTTTAATGGACCATGGAATTCTTGGACTTGGATGAATTGGAAAAGCATTCCCAGCCACAATGCTGTGGTTCCTGCCCTCCCCCCACCCCCTCCGCTTTCAACCACTCTTCTGAATTTTCTCTGCATTAATGTCTTTCTGTGTTTATGTCTCACAAAGCCCAGGTGAAGCTATCAGAGAACACAGGATGGGGGATAGAGGTCAGGACTCAAACTTCTAAGTTTTAGTGCAGGGACTTTCTCTGACTCATGGGCCATGGCTGTTCTGCAGGTCTCCTCTGTTCCTCTGTAGTCAAGCAGGAGCGGGTAGGGGACCTCCAAGGCTCCCCATAGCAGCAGAATGCAGTGGGTAAAGCTTGGACTTGGGGGTCAGGCCAGTGTGGGTTTACATCTGAGCTTAGAACTCGAGGCAAGTTATTTCGCGTCCATCAACTTGAGCTTTCTGACCTGTCAAATGGGGATAATGATGGTAATGGCTGTCCCTGGGGTTGTGGTGAGATAGGAGGGGTCAGATAGGAGCACGTAGGCAAAGCCCTGGCTCAGGGCTGGCACTCTCATCAGCATGCTCAGTGTGTAGCTGACAGTGGCTGTCTTCATGAAGGCATTATGGCCTTCCAGTGATATGGGCCACGGCATGGCTGCTGAAGGGAGTGAACAATGTGAGGATGAGAGTAGGAATAATAGCATGGATGTCGCCTGGGTACTTGTTTTGCATTCGGAAAGATGCTAAAATAATTTCGTTGCCTCCGTTTTATAGTGGGTAATAATTTGTCCCAAGTGAGCACCACCAGAGTCTGGGGCCATGCTCAGCCATTTGGATGTCATCACGTCCTGTCTGTGAATGAAGATGCAGGATGGAAATCGGAGTCAATGGTGTAGGAAATTGCATCTGCCTGAGCCCAGCCAGAGCCTGGGAAAGGGGGTGGGGGGGTGGGCGGGG
>NW_005364521.1:1067234-1074902 GCF_000412655.1 Myotis brandtii | reverse complement strand
GTTTTTTTCCTTCATTCTTTTTTGTTAACACGTATAGCCCTACTGTGTGCTAGACTAAGGCCTGAACTCATTTCATCCTCCCAACCACCTGTGAGCTGTCCACTGTCCTTAAGGCTCTATTCCATTTGGGAAAAATGAGGCTCAAGTGGATTCTGTACCCTGCTCTGGGTTCTCCAAACTCCATTGCCTCTCCTCGCTCTGGTCTCCCTTCCCCAGCCCTATGCATGGCCGAGGGCTCCATGGGTTTGGGGGAGCCAGTCAGGTTCTTTATTACCTCTCAGCCCCTCCCCAGTTTCTGATGGTGATATCCCTGCGAGTCCTGGCACTGGCTGGAAGGGAGCCCCCCAGAGGGACCAGGTCAGGGCTGGAGACGCAATCCAATGTTTGCTTCCGGGAGGGCAGCATGAGATCGAGGGGAGGCATTCCACATTCCGTGGGGTGCAGCGGGTTCTGCAGGGAGGCTCGTCTCCACGGGCCGCTGGTGTTTCTGCATGTCTTGCAAGCAGAGGCCCATCTGTCCTTTATTCTGGGCCATCTTTTCCGGATGTTTGTACAGCAGACATCCCTGGGAGTCAGATAGTCCTCCTCTGGAACAAAGGGCTTCCTGCCACTAGAAAATATTTGGGTTTCCCGAGCTCAGTGTTACTCTCTTAATGCAACCCACTCATGTGCAGGTGTTACCTGGTTCTCCTCATGTGCTCCTGTGGGAACTGGGGTTCAGAGGACTGGAGCAAAAATGCTGACCACCTGGATACTGCTATTCTGTGAGTGATCATGTCCTTTGTCTCTGACCCAGGTGTCTCATGTCTTCCGCCAGCATCCCATGAAACTGGCAGGCTAACAAGAAGTCTAAAGTCTCAGACCCTTCACAGTTCCTGACAGATTCTGGGCTCATGACTTAGAGGAGACAATGATTTAAGATTTTACAGATGAGTCAGCTACAGTCCCTGCCCTTAGAGGGCTCAGATACTAGCGGAGGTGGAGGGGAAAAGACACACAAGAGAATGATATAAGCGCTAAAAAGATTGCTTTCTGAGTAGATAAGGAAATCACTCAGAGGACACAGCCTGTGGGTGTGGCATGAAGGGGGCTTAGGATTTTGATGGGCTTGGAAGCTGGGCAAGGCAGTTGCAGGCAGAGGGAACAGAATGAGCAAAGGCACAGGGTCTGAAGGCCAAGGGCGGTTCAGGGAACAGCAGTCAGTCCAAGCGTGCTGCAGCCAGGGATGCATGGCTGGATGGCCCCAGCAGCTTTGTACCTGCAGAGTTAACCTTTACCCTTTCCAGCCTGCTCTCTACCCTGGTGGCTGGCGGGGTCAGCCAATGGAAGGTTCCAGTGGAAGATCAGCGGGTGTGGGGGAGACTGAGGTCAGGGTAAGGATCTTCTAGGCTCCCTGCCTGCGAGGTTGCCTTGGCTCCTGAGACTCTCGGGGGAGTGTCAGGAAGCCTATCTAAGAAAGGTCTCCTAGTTGCACTGAACTAACCTCCATTCTTCCCATAAGATGCAACTCAGGTGCTTTCTTCCGTGGAAGGACTGCCAGGATCCCCCACCTCACCTTCCAGGCATTGATTGGCTGTCTTTCACTTGTCTCCTTCCATATCTCTCTCCTCTCTGACTGTCGGTGAGATTGATTCCCATATCACTTACGCTTACACAGGAACTATTTGCTGAGTGAATGGATAATCATATGGATGGATGTGGGCATGGACAGAGGGATGAATGTGATCTATGTCACTGAGGGTTTGGGGACAGGCGAGATGTGAACAGACACAGAGCACAGTTGTAGCCCTTGATTTCCAGCAGCTTCCCGTCCACTTGGGAAGACACAACAGGGGCATGAGGAATCTCTAACCCTGAAAGGCCACGGCTGCAGAGGTGCCCCATGCACGCAGAAGCGGGTGTGATAGGAGGTAGCTC
Source organism: Myotis brandtii (assembly GCF_000412655.1). Classification (NCBI taxonomy): domain Eukaryota; kingdom Metazoa; phylum Chordata; class Mammalia; order Chiroptera; family Vespertilionidae; genus Myotis; species Myotis brandtii. The sequence continues at coordinate 1,072,985 of NW_005364521.1, read as the reverse complement.
ACTTTTCTCTGGGCAGGGAGAGACCAGGGAGGCTGCCTGGGGGAGCTGGAGCTGGGTGCAGAAGGAGGGTGTCTGAGTCAGCTTGGGCTGCTATACAAAATGCCATAGACTGCGTGGCTTAAGCAACAAACATTCATTTCTCACAAATCTGGAGGTTGGGAAGTCCAAGGTCAAGGGACTGGTAGATCTGGTGTCTGGTGAGAGGCCTCTTCCTGGCTGTGTCTGCAGGTGGTGGAAAGCAGAGCGAGGAAGCTCTCTGGGGTCTCTTGTTATAGGGGCACTAATCCCATCATGAGGGCCGCACCCTTAGGACCTAATTACCTCCCAAAGGCCCCACCTCCCAATCCCATCGCATTAGGGGTTAGAATTTCAACCCTTATGATTTTGGGGGCAGGGGACAGAAATATTCAGACCAGAGCACATAGAGAGATTTAGGTGGAAGGCGAGGAGAAGAGAACAAAGGCCTTGGGACCAGAGGTCGGAGCAGCACAAGGCGTTTTCAGGGAGAAGGAGGAGAGAGCTGAGCGGTAGGCGGGCCAGGCTTTGAGGGCATTCAGGGCCACGCTAAGGAGTCTGGAATTTATCTTGAAGGCTGCAGAGAGCCATTGAAAATGCCCCTTTGGAGTCTGTTACTTCAAAGAAAACAAAGAAAAGCGACAAAATGGGCTTTCTTTTCAGAAGGCATCAGAAATGGCTGGAGGACACAGCATAGATTTGGAGTTAGGCCGTCCTGGACTTCAGTCTCAGACTCTCTGCTTGTTCACCGTGTGACCTTGGGCAGGTCACTCCACCTCTCTGAACCTCAGTTTCCTTTTCTAGGACATGGGTTTGTAATAGGGCTGCTGGGAGCAGATGGGCAAATGATAACAACATGCCTGTCTTGTGCTCTGTCTAGTAAGTGCCTTGTTATTATTATTAATTATTATCATCATCATTATTATTGCTGTTCCTATTCCTCCTATCGCCTTTCTGCTTTTTTGTTTTGTTTGGGAGAGCATGTCTTTGAGGGTCATGAGCATTGTCTGCAGTGGCTTTGGCAGCTGGGATTGTGGGCAACAAAAGGAGGAATCATGTAGCCACAGAGCTTTCTTTTCTATTTTTCTAGCCTGAGAGAATGAGATAGGGGGATATTAATACTGCTCTCTGGGGGCTTGACCCTGGGGCTTGTTTTCACAGCCTGAAATAGTCTGGCATTTGCCTTTCCAGTGGGCAGGCTGCCAGGCAAGGCGTGTGTGAGCACCCGCCTAACAAAGCAGAACTATTTTTACTCGTTGGGGGGGGGGCACACAAGAATGCACCCCAGAGCCCCCGAGCCAGCCCCACCCAGCCTGGCGGCTGCAGCCAGTCACCAGCAAAGGCTGGTCTCTGCAGGCGTCAGTGGAAAGCAAACAACCAACCCCTTGGGGACTTTCCCTGGCAGGGAGGCCAGATGTGCCAGAAAATTCCTGGAGTGACCTGCCCCGCCTTCATCTCTCAGCTGGGAACTAGGAGACCAGAATTCTCACTGAGAGAGTTTCTGAAGTCATCAGGCAAGAAGCTATGGAGTTGAGCTTTATCCTCTAATAGCAAATGAATAAAAGTAATGCTGCTACTAATAGTAATGACTCCCACTTACTGAGATTCCACTGCATATCGGGCATTACATGCACCATCTCTTCTCCTGTTAATATCTCTGTGAGGAATAGCCCCATTTTTCAGGTGTGCAAACTGAGGCTCAGAGAGTTAAGTCCCTTGCCCAGGGCTAACCAGCTAGGAAGCAGTTTGCCCCCAGATATATTGGCTGCACAGTGGATGCCTCTCTGGCCTCCCTCACTGCTTGCCTTGCAGGAGAACAAGAACAGGGATTGGTCGGGGAGCCGGCCTCAGTCCTGGTCTTGCCCCCGACCCAGACCTCCAGCCAGTGCTCTTCAGGCCTCGGAGTTATTACGAGGAAAGCAATGCCTGCGCTCCTGGCCAGCAGGGCTGTGAAAGCATGATGGTGGCGGCCCTAAGGCCCGCACACTGGAGGGGGAGGGTGTCTCTGATGGGGGGGTAGGGGGGTGGGGGAGGGGAAGCTGTGGGTCAGACACCCGCAGAGCTGAATCCTCTGTAAGATTCCTTAGAGAAGGCTTGTCTTTACCTTCCCTCCTCTCTTTGTTTCTTCTTCACAACCTTTCTCTATTCCTCTCTTTCTTTCTTTTTCCCTTCCCTCCCTCCTCCTCTTCATTGTCCAACTCTTCCCATCCTCGAGTGTCCAGCTCCAGACCAGCTCCTCCAGGCAGCCTTCCCGGCCCAGAGCAGAGTGAGGTCCCTGCCAATTGGCCTCCTGTCTCACTCCCCACCCCACCCCCTGGTCTGTAAATATGGGGCGCCTCCGCGGAGGTGGCCTCTCAGTGTTGGTGACATTTCAAGTGTCCACGTCAGGGGTCCTCAAACTATGGCCCACGGGCTACATGCAAATACAAATATTGTATTTGTTCCCGTTTTGTTTTTTTTACTTCAAAATAAGATATGTGCAGTGTGCATAGGAATTTGTTCATAGTTTTTTTTAAAACTATAGTCCGGCCCTCCAACGGTCTGAGGGACAGTGAACTGGCCCCCTGTTTAAAAAGTTTGAGGACCTCTGGTCCACGTCTTCCCTGCCGGAGGCAGAGCTGCTGGAGGGTAGGCCTGAGCTGGTGCTTCTGTACATCGCTTCGCATCCCTGCCCTCAGACCCTCAGTGACTCCTTACTCACACAGGATTGAGTGTTCATCTGTCCCTCCACCCACCCGCTCATCAATACTGAGTGCAATGTTAGGGCCTAGAGATACATTAGTACCAAGGAGTCTCCGTAGGAAGGAAGCGATTACAACACAGAGCGGCAAGACCTAGGAAAAAGGAGGGAAAAGCTCATGGGGGTGAGAGAAACCCTATTCAAGCCCCGACTCTGCCACTTCCAGCTGCTGGAGCTTGGTCAGCTGGCTTCCTGTGCCTCAGTGTCCTCATCTCTGGAATGGGGATACTATTAACCCCACCTCTCAGGGTTGCAGTGAGGACTAAATGAGATGATGAATGAAGAACACAGGGCCCTCTCCTCCTTTCAGTCACATTAGTTCCACGTGGCCAGGGGCATGGTGGTGGCATGCCAGCCATCGGTGGCAGGGCTGTTTGTTTGTCCCTGCGTCCCGGGCAGTGATGGCCTGTTGTTGGTCAAGGGGAGCTGCGGGTCCGAGAGATGAAATGATCAAGCCACAAACGGGTTTTGTGCCATTTAGCCCCACATCATCTTTAAATCAAACTTCCACTCAGTCCTTTTCATTTCTCTCCAGCCTCTGTCTGTACAATACAGGGGGAGGGGCAATTTCTGGGGGTCCCTTTCCCTGGACCTGCCTCAAGCCTCTTCGTCTCATCAGCAGAGAAACTGAAGCTCAGAGGAGGGGAATAGAACCTGCTGGGGTTCCGTCTGAAGTTCAGATCCAAACTGTGCTTCTTTGGTTGCTTTTGGTCTCCAAGGACGATGATGGCAAGATTGCCAGGGGGCCTGGCTGCTTGCATCCCTGTTTCACCCTGACCCCATTTTCCAAAGGACACCTCTCCCCACTGCATCTTGGCCTGCACACATCACTCCACACCCAGAACCAGGTCGTTTTCCTTGGAGGCTCTGGAATTGCACCGGCCAGTAAATGGGCAGGCGATGAACGCCCCTCCCCTGAGCACCGGCAAGCTGCCTGCACAGAGGGCCCGGGACTCAAGAGCAGGCCGGCCGGCGTGGGAAGGCGGCAGCCATTCTAAGAGGTCTCGTTTCCTGGGGGTTGATGGAATAAATAGCAAAGTTTGTCCTGGACTGGACTTTTTGTTCCCTCTCCTGCTAGACTTGTTGATGGGAAATGAGCTGTTTCATAGCAGACAGAAAAGGGGAGGATGTGTGTTTTCAGCGATCTGTACTTCTCAGTTCTCGGCCTGATACGATGCCTTTCGAGTTGTGTGTTTGAGATTTGCACCAAGCTTGTCTCTCTCTTAAAATATTTCCTTGGCCATTGTTGAAGTGGGACACAATTATTATTAAAAGACACAAAAGAAACAAAACAACCCTCCCCCCGCAAAAAAAACACTTTGTTTCCATAGCAGCAAAGACTTATATTTGGTTAGAACAATATCCTTTTGAAATTCATTTTTCCCCCTGCCCCAGAGTGGTGCAAGGGGAAGGAAAAATAGTGAAGAAGTTGGAAAAATTCCCCACTGTCCTGAACTTGAAAAAGAGCAGAGCGGGCTCTCAAAACCGCAGTCTGTGTCACGTTGCCTCCTGCCCCCCACTGACCAGCGATCCACGCCATTTGCTGTAGAAAGCATCCCATTACGTCCGACAGACGCCGAGTGGTTATGAGGCTGGGTCGCTGGGCTGCCTTCCTTGTGCACAGTCAGCTCCAGATGTCAATCAGAGGGTGGCCTGGTGCATTGAGATTCCAGCTAGTTCATGTGCACAACTAATTCCAGGTGACTATTTTCAATGAAATGAAGTAGATAAAGGGAAGGCAGACGAATGGGGCAGGCATGGGAGTCAGGGAAGCATGCTGCCTCTGCCACACGCAGTGTGACCTTCGGAGACAGTTCACTCACTGTGACCTTGAGAAGTCACCCACTGAAACACTGGGGCCTTGACCTTTTCCTCCTGAGCCTCAACATCTGCTGTAAGGTGAAGCAGTTACACCGGTTCTATTTCTACTAATCTCCCCATGGAAACATGCACACATGTACAGGGTTAATTTTTATCACAATGCTGTCTATAGTTGCAAAAGTCAAAAACAATTCAGGAATCCATCAAGAAGAGCATGGTTGGCTACCTCAGGGTACATTCCTACAACAGGATGCTGTGAAGTGTTAAAAATGGATGGGGCTGAGGTGCCAGGTACAATTCTCACAAACATAATGTTGTGTGAAAGAAGCCAGATGCACAAGAGGCCTGCTGTTTGTTGCACTATGTCCCCCAATCCATACACTGAAGCCCTGACTGCCAATATGATGGTATTTGGAGGTGGGGCCTTGGAGAAGTGATTAATGTTAGATGATATCATGAGGGTGGGGCCGCCATGATGGGATTAGTGCCCTCAAAGGTGAGGCTGAGAGTTAGCTCACTCTCCACCACGTTAGGACACCACCAGAAGGCCCGTAAGTTAGGGATAGAGCCCTCACCAGAGCCCTGAACTTGGACTTCTAGGCTCCAGCTCTGCAAGAAAAAAGTGTCCCCATCTATTGTTATGCACCCCAAGCTAATATAGGTACCTCAGTGAACACAAGTATATAAAGGGACTTCTAGGCTCCAGCTCTGCAAGAAAAAAGTGTCCTCATCTATTGTTATGCACCCCAAGCTGACTAATATAGGTACCTCAGTGAACACAAGTATATAAAATTCAACTGAGCTTTGGTGTTACAAGGCAGTGGAGTGCTTACCTTTGGGACGGGTGCTGGAGGAGGATACAGGAAAAAGCATGAGGGGGCCTTGGGATCGGGCCACATACTGTCCTTGATCTGATTACTGATCGAATGTGGGTGCCTTTACTTTGTGAAAATTCATTAAGCTATGTGCTTAAGATTTGTGCATCTACACTAATAAAAGAGAAACATGGTAATTAGCGTACGACCGCTACCCTTTTCATTGGCTAATCAGTGAGTATATGCAAATTAACTGTCAGCCAAGATGCCGCCGGCAGCCAAGGCACTGAAGCGAGCACGAGGCTTGCTTGCTGCAGACTCCAACGTTCGCTGCCTCACTTGCCAGCCTCTCAGCTGCAA
>NW_005364521.1:1052512-1067125 GCF_000412655.1 Myotis brandtii | reverse complement strand
TTCAACTGAGCTTTGGTGTTACAAGGCAGTGGAGTGCTTACCTTTGGGACGGGTGCTGGAGGAGGATACAGGAAAAAGCATGAGGGGGCCTTGGGATCGGGCCACATACTGTCCTTGATCTGATTACTGATCGAATGTGGGTGCCTTTACTTTGTGAAAATTCATTGAGCTATGTGCTTAAGATTTGTGCATTTTTATAATATTATATTTCAGTAAAATGCACAAAAGGATAGAAACCCTATCCAAATAAGAATAATGGTTACCAATAAAAGCAAAAGGCTGGTGAACAATATTTGTCATTTCTCTGTTGTTGGTATTGAGTGCCCAATAAGTGTACACTACAAATGTAAATTTGCTACAATAATTTAAAAGAAAAAAGAATGTGGTAAAACTGTGTATGCCAACACAGAAAGGCACCCATGATATATTTTGTTTTTAATAAAAGATACTGAGCAATATTTATAGTATGACCCCATTTATGCTTTGAAAAATTCTAAGTGTGTATACATTTACATGCAGATCTAGCTATAAAATTCACATATGGACATTGGAAGTCAGGGACCATTAATTTTTAACATTTAATCTTTTGTAGGCTTGATCATTTTAGCATTAGAGTATTTCTTTGATGAATATTAAAATGGATAATGAAGATAAATAAAAGGGAATAGATGTGAGGGGTCTGGAGCAGATGATGTCTGAGGTCCCCCAAACCCAGTCTAGGGTCGGTGATTAACGCTGAACCCCTCCGTGTCCAGCAATAGTGGTGGCCAGGTTTGAAGCGCCTGGCATTAAATCTTCATTTCTGATTTTTTAAATTTAGATCCACAAAGGTATTTGGCCTTGTTCATTCCTGTGGCTGTTGTTTTGGGTTTTCATCACGGATTCTTCAAGTCATGTTTGATGCGTGGAAGCCCGGTGACATGCCTCAGGATGGCCATTCAAGGAGTGGCCCCAGTGGCATCTCCCCCATCCCTTGGGAAAATGCCCTGGGGTTGGGGGAAGCAGTCACATATCCATAAATAATGGCCCTGTGCAGAGTGATGTGGAGACACAGAAGCGAAAACAGTTGGTTGCCCCCAAGGCAATCAGGGAGTGCTTCCAGGAAGAGGAAGCACCTGAGTGTGTTTTTGGAGGATGAGTAAGAGTTGGACAGGCAGGGAGTGGAGGAGGAAGATGTTCTGAATGGAGAGAACTACACGCACAAAGGCTTGAAGTTGCGACCAGGCTCGGATGTTGGGGAAATGGAGTGTAGAATGGCCAAGAACTTGGGGCGTGGGTGGAACTGGGGAAAGCACCAGGGGTAAAGCTGGAAAAGCTATTGGAGCCAGACTGACGATCTGGACTTCATCATGATGACAATAGGGAGCCATAGAAGACTGAAGCAGGAGACTTACTCAGATTGCAATGTGGCAGGGCAGAGCTGCCGGTCCTTCCCTGTCTTTCCCCTTAGATCCTTTCTTCTAGGGTGGGGACTTGGGCCAATAGGAATAAAAGATAGGATCTTGGTAGGCATTATCAGCGTGGAGGTTATGCTGTGGAGGTGGCTGGTCCTGGTGACCAAAAGTTTTGCTGGCTTGTGGATGTTTTATTTGGAGGAATCTAGAGCTGGTGAAGCCATGCACATTCCAGGTGCAGAAGGTTACAGGTGCCATTCATAGAGCACCTGAGATCCAGGTGTGGGTGCAAGGGGGTGGTGCAGAGGGGGGGGACCTGAGAGGTGGCTCCACAGGAAAAGGTAAGAGTGTTCTGTGGCATTCTCTGGGCCCAGAGTGTACTCAGGATCGTCTGATCATTCGATTCCCCCCCTGGAGGTCCCGTGATGCGCCCATTACCTCCACTCCTGGGGTTATCACAGAGCGCATGCGCATGCTTTAGACCGGCTCCCGCTGGGGGGCGCTGCAGAGCAGGTGAGCAGAGGCCCAGAGGGCAGGATGGAGGGGTGATGAGGGGAGATGGGGGGAGGAGAGGTTGGCAGGAAGCACAGGGTTGAGGAGAGGCAGGAGTTGAGGATAACTAGCGGTTTCCAGTGTGTGGCTGTGGAGTGGCGATTGTGGATGGTGAAGCCACTGGGAAAGAAGAGGCTGAGGAAGGAGGGGCTGGCTGGGAGGAAAGCAATTGGATGAAGTCATGGTAACACATCATTCTTGGGTGACACAAGGTGGGAGGTCCGGCATCAGGGGGCGGGGTAGAAATCATTTCTGCCATTTTCGGCTTCATGGGAGGCGCCTTAATGTGACTGATATTACTTATGGCTCCAGTACCTGTCTGCAAGGAGACAAAGCTTGTTAATGGTGAGGAGTGAAAAAAAAAAAATACCTGCCATGTACTCCCAACCCTACTCCCAGCTCCTGTGTGGCCCTCCGGGCAAAAATTCAAGGCCCTAGCTGGTTTGGCTCAGTGGATAGAGCATCAGCCAGCGGACTGAAGGGTCCCAGGTTCAATTCCGGTCAAGGGCATGTACCTCATTGCAAGCTTGATCCCTGGCGCTCGTTGAGGTGCGTGTGGGAGACAACAAGTTGATGTGTCTCTCTCACATTGATGTTTCTCTGTCTGTCTCCTCCTTCCATTCTCTCTAAAAATCAGTGGAAAAATATCCTCGGGTGAGGATTAACAAACAAATAAAATAAAATGCAAGGCTATCTGTTATGGAAGAAATCTTAGACTATGACTTGCTACTCACCCTCCCTCCTCCTGGCCTCGGTTCCCCACGTGTACCATGAAGTGGTGGGGCAAGAGGAATCCTGAGGTGCCAGCACGTGTTTATTCCACTGATCTGACCCTCCCCCTTGAGGGGCGGCGGTGAGAGGCACAGCGGCCCCCAGCATTGGTGACAGGCACAGGGCGAATGGTCAGTGCTGTCTCCAGGCCTCGGAAGGCTGGCAGTGCCTTCCAGAGCAAATTGAATTTGTGTTTGAAAATTTAAGTGACCAAATAGACCCTCCTTTTAAAATTCCAAATTGGTTTTGGAGACAAACGGATTAGGCTAGTAGGAAGGGAGGGAGCAGGAGAGGGCCCGCTCTCTGTACATGGACTGCTGGCAAGCAGCCTTGCCCATTATGAGATTAGTATCTCTGACTTTTGCTGCAAACAAACCACTCTGTCCTCCTGCCAGGAGCCAGGAATGAAAACCTCCCCCTGTTTCTTGCCCAGAGAGGAGGGCAGCCAGACCCTAGAAAGTGGTTCTCTGGTCGAGTGAATCTGAAGCGCCAGCCTGGGTGCCTGTGTGGTCCTACTAAGAGCGCCTCGAGAAGTGCCTTTCCGAGTTGTGGCCACGGAGGGATCCTGAGCTATCACAGGCCACATTTCTGACCCTGTGGGGACAGATGCTTTCTGGGGAAGCTTCCTTAGTTTAGCAGGTGAGCCTCAGGGTCACGGTGACTCCCTCCTGCTGTCCTTGTAATGAGACACCCTGAGACTGAGTCCCTCTGTTCTTGAAAATGTGAAAGTCTGATATTTAATCATTACTTGTTTTTTCCCCCCTATTGCTCCATAGATGGAACAGAATCATCCTTGGAGAGTCCTGCTCAGAAGTCCAGGACGATAAAGTCCCAGAGTAATAATGTGGACTGTGCATTCATTCATTCATTCATTCATGACACATATATTGACCACCTATTATTTGCCAGGTCCCGTTCAGCAAGCTAAGCTGCAGCAGGAAACATAACAGACAAACACTGTCCTCCGGGAGCCTACATCCTAGTGACAGAATGGTGAGGCAGATATTAAACAACAGTAATGGTAAGATAGGCAATGTGTGGGGAGTAATAAGTGCTCTGAAGAAAAGCTAAAGCAGGAACCAGGAATAGGGAGCTGGAGATTTGGCGGGGTTGTGTGTGTGGGTGTTTAATTTTAAGTAGAAGCCAGGGAAGGCTCACTGGGAAGGTGACATTTGAGCCAAGGCCTGAAAGAAGCAAGGGAGTGAGTCATGTGGAGATCTGGGAGGGAATTCCAGGTAGAGGGCACAGCCAGTGCAAAGCCCTGGTGGTGTTCTTGGTGTGGCTTAGAGCAATGGGCAGGCTGGGGAGGCTGGAGTAGGGGGCAGTAGGGTATTTGGGCAGAGATGATATGGGAGGGGGTGACAGGTGCCAGCCTCACCTCATCGCCCCTGGGAACTGCTGTGAGAGTGAGAAATGTAGTTCCTGGATCTTTGTGAACCGCCGGGGCTGTGGGGCCCTGTTGGGTGGATGTGGTGAAAGTCCGGGAGGAAGGCTCAGGCTGAGATGTGCAGGTGGGAGTCAGTTGGGGGTGCTGTGGGGAACAGGTCCTGTGGGGGAGCACAGGCAGCAGCAGAGGGAGAGTCCAGCTGCCAGGCCTCAGCCGATTCCATGGGGAGCCCGGTAGGTGGCCTTCAGCGTGGCCTGAACTCAGGCACGGGGGCCCTGTGGCCCGGCGTTCAGGAAGGACAGGGCCCTGGGGCCTTGAGCATCCATGCTGCCGTGGGTTGGGGAGTGTGCGCCTCGGTGCTGAAGGGGACCTGAAGCACCCACTGGGGGGAGTGGCTGGGCCCTATTAAGACGGCGGTAGGCCAGGTCGATTAGGACAGTTGGCAAGTTTGGGGTTCCCTGGGGAGTCAGGACTGGTGGAATCAGGAGCTGCCAGGGTCTACAATCCTGGTGAGGTTCTCTTTGGTGTTCCAAAATTTCTATAACTGAATTCTGGGAAATGAGACAGCCTGGTTCCAGGGACTGGCAGGAGGGGCCTCACTTATGTCCAGGGGGTGAGGGAGGAGGAGCCGAGAGCATCAGGCCAGGTGACATGTGGCAGCACACCCAGTGTGCACTCACAGAATGGTGCGTGTTCCTCGGGAACTTCCAGAAAGGCCAGGGAGGGACGCTTGTTAAAGTGTGGCTTTTCTGTTGTCAAGGAGACCGAGGTTCAGATGATCATCACTCAGCTAGGAAAGGGGAGGGTGAGCTTCCCGAAGGCCAAGGAATTGCAACATGAGTTTCACCACTTTCCTGTGTTGTTCAACCATGGCACCCCTCCCCCCATTCTTATAATGACACATAGTCATGCCCACTGTTCCAGTAGTCAACATTGGGGCCTTAGTGCCAACAGGTCTTGCTTGAATCCTGGCTCGGCCACACATGAGCTGTGTGATCTTGGGTACATCAGTCACACTCTCTGAGCCCCTGCCACCTCCTCTATAGAGAATAAGATCTACCTCAGGGGTTGTTGTAAGGGTTTAGGCAGGAAAGCGCCTTTTCTGTCTCTGCAGTCGGGAGCCCACGACTTGGCCTGAGGGGAGGTGCCCATGTCCCTGGTTCCCCAGGAGAGGACGGCCCTTGAGTGCAGTGTTCCAGGAACCTCCCACTTGGGCAAGTTTCTTATTTGTGTCAAGACCATTCTCTTCCACTTCATCCTCGATTCCTGCCATGGGCACCACTGTTCTCCATCCACCCCGCCTGCAGATAAGCCAGTGACAATGTTATCGCGGCTGCCAGGCCCTTTGGGGCAGAAGGCCTTTGTTGGGCAGTCTTGGCTCCTGTGGGGTTCTGGGTGGATTGAGGTGGAGATGGACTGCTGAGAGGGCCCGGGATAGGCTGGCTCCTAGTGGGTGCCCAGTGAGTGTTCACTGATGAACTCAGTCAGTGACCCCAAGCTCTATAGATGGTGAGCAAGACCTTTACCCAGAAGGAGCGAGACTGGAGTTGGAATGAGTGCTCATATGTCATTGTGTGGCAGGGGGACGGGGCAGGGGCAGGAGTTAGGAGGCCTGGCTTTTTTAAAAATATATTTTTATTGATTTCAGAGAGGAAAGAAGAAGGAGAGAGAGAGAGAAACATCAATGATGAGAGAGAATCATTGATCGGCTGCCTCCTGCACGCCCCACACTGGGGATCGAGCCTGCAACCTGGGCATGTGCCCTGACTGGGAATTGAACCGTGACCTCCTGGTTCATAGGTCAACACCCAACCACTGAGCCATGCTGGTTGGGCAAGGCCTGGCTTTTTACTGCGTGATCCTGGGCAAGTCATGTCACCTCTTGGAGCCTTTTAAAACCGCCTGTCAAATGGAGATAATAATAATTGTGATTTTTAAAGTGCAACCCAAGTGTCCATGGATGGATGAATGGGTAAAGAAAACATGGTCTGAACATATAAAGGAATAGTATTTAGCACGAGAGAGGAAGAAAATTCAAATATATGCTACAATATGGATGAACCTTAAAGACACTGTGCTAAGTGAAAAACACCAGCAACAGAAACACAAATGCTGCATGATTCCGCTTCTATGAGATCCATAGAGTAGGCATATTCATAGAGACAGAAAAAATGGTGGTTGCAGGGGCTTGGTGTTCAATGGGGACAGAGCTTCAGCTGGGGGTGAAGAAGTGCTGTAGGTAGATGGTGGTGATGGTTGTACAGTGTGAATGTGTACACTTAAAACTGGTTAAAATGGTAAATTGTATGTTATGTGCATTTTATCACAATACAAAAATTTTTTAAAGTGCTATGTAATCACTACCTTCTGTGTGAAAACACAATCTACCTTACCCAGAATTGAGCCTTTCCACATGCCTACATATAGAAATGGCTGAATCCTGAATAATTTAAAATCCCGGGTGAATTCTTGATGTCAGCTTATTAGGTGGTTATGGTGGCACTTTGGGGTCAGAAGGAGAGAGGAGACATGGGGTGGGTGGCATCTGTATTTGAATGTCCTAAGGCTGCTCCAGGTGGAGCTGCCACCAACTGAGATAACATCTGTGCCTCTGAAATGCTTCCCAATTCTCACTGTGGTTATTACTGTTGCCCCCGTGAAATTTGTGCCCTTGAGGGAGGAAAATGAGGTCCCTCCCTGTGGGTTGATAGAATGGCCTCCCTACAGCACTTAACCCAGCATTATAATAAATCTTTATCCCGAGCTGAAGAAAGTTCCTCCATAAAAAGGGAAGAAATCAAAGACAGATGGTGGGAAATTGCAATAAACTTTTATGGGTTGTATCTTGAAATGACTTTTTTAAGAAATAAAAGGTTAGAATGCTGAGTTGTACCGAGTGGGTTCCTTAAGCCAGTGTTTCTTAAAGTGTAGACCACCTGAGTTGGTGGGAGTCTCGTAAAAAGAACGCGCAGTCCAGGCCTCCACCTGACACATCCTGAATCAGGATTTCGGGGGGTGGATGGAGCCTGGGAATTTGTATTATTGACAGACCCCTTGGTGATTCCTATGGACTGAGCGAAAACTAAGAGCCGAGGGCCAGCCCAGTGAATTCATTAGGAAGCCTGGGGCAGACACACCACACAAGCCTGGTGGCCTGGGTGGCCACCATTTGGTGAGAGAAAAGCCAGCGAGAGGGCCAGGGCACGGAGGTGTAGTCACAGGGAGGAAGCCTCCATATTCCAGAACTCCTTGTCTGCCCCGCCGTGGCAGCCTTGGGTCCTCTGCATTGTAAGTACTTGGTTATGAATTTGTCTCCCACCTAAGATTGGGAGTTCCTTGAGGGCAGGAATTACCTGGTTTACCTCTCAGGAGGGGCCCACAGTAGGCACCTGAACAGTTGGATGAGGATCTGGTGAACTCTCTGGTTACTTAGACATCAGATTTACTTGCCAGAAACCTCTGTCTTTTAACCAGCCTGGTCTTTTTGCTGGAGTCCAGAGATGATAGTTTTTATTTTTTTTTAATGCTTTTGATTTGAGAGAGAGAAGAAGGGAGGGGGAGACATCAATGAGAAAGAAATATCGTTGGCTGCCTCCTGCACGCGCCTCACTGGGTATTGAGCCTGCAACCCAGATATGTGCCCTGACCAGGAATCAAACTGGTGACCTTTTGGTGTGTGGGTTGACACTCAACCACTGAACCACACCAGCTGGGTCAGATATGGTGGTTTTGAGAGAGCAGATCCATACCCAGAGTGTCCATTTTAGAAGAAAAAAAGTGCTATCCTTCTGTGATGGAAGTGGTTCCATGTAATCTACCTGACTCAGGTAGTTCCCCTCACCTCACAGGAGGGCGCCCCAGCAGGACTCAGTTTCTGGCTGGGCACTCAGCCCGGGTGAGTGGAAACCCATGTTGCTGAGCCCGTGCATTTCCTCACCGGCCGAGGAGAGAGCCTGATGGGGGTGTCCACAGAGTGGGTCATGCCATCCACTCGATTATAAAATTCTCCTCTGCTCAAGTCACCCTTTGGTGTGCGTTAGCATGGGGCACAAGTATCTTCACATTCTTTGCCCATTTAGAGAAATTGACACAGTATCGCTCCCAGATCTTGTTGCCACCAGTTTTTCAGTGATGCCCCTGGCCATCCAGCCAGACCACTTTTCCGCAGCTCATGAGTTGGTATAGACTTGTACCTGTGGTGCTTCTTTTCCCAGGCAAAATGCACAGTCAGGTGCATTTCAAAGTCCTGCCCTCTGGGCACATTCCCTTCACCTGTCCCTCAGGAATGTTTTACTTTTGCAGCATCCACTTTTGGGCTTTGAACCCAGTTTGCACCGACTCTGAAGCCTCAAACGGTTGATTCTGCGACCACTGTTCGCTTTGTGTAATTGCGAAGCTTCTGCTTTAACGCCCTTCCGAGAGGCCCGGTCCAACGGGAGGAGGCTCTGCGCACCGGATACATCTTCTGCTTGGTAAGTGGAAAATGGTCCCCCTTCCGGACCAGCTCTCAGCACTCGTGCTCATGGATAGGTGTCCTGAGATTCAATTCTGCCTCCTTCTCCTCCTGACAGCCCTTAAATTCTTGAAGGCACTGCTGAGCGCTCCCTCTAGGCACTTCCCTCACCAGCATATCCCCCTGCAGTCATGCAGTGTGCCTTCTAGACTTCCCTTCTAGAGCCGCGCCCGACCCTCACATGTGTCCCGCAACTCTGACATAGCCTCCAGGCTCAGAGACCAAACTCAGAGATTACCTTGACTCTATAGGTTCTCAGACAGCAACAAATGGGTAGGGTTGACTCTTAGGCAGCTGCCTTAATAGAACAGATGTTTCAGGAGCACTTGCCATGTGCAGGACATGAGGATGCTATGATGGATCATGTCTGTAGACCACTGAGGACCAGTTCAGGAAGAACAGCTCTAAGAAGCCCACTTTTTTATATCAACAGCAGTGATACAGATGAAGGTGAAGTGCCTGGCGCAGAGTGGGGGCCTCCCTTCCCACACCCCAAACTCCTTTGACAATAGTGGGAGGTGGGAACCAGAATTTGCCTCATACAGGCCTGGGTCCTACAATTAGTGATGCTTGCTCCTGACACCATGAGTACTGGGTGGTGACGGGCATATTATTTTCCCCGAGTCACTCAAGCTGCCTAAGACAGCACTCCTGTCTCAATGCCTAAGCAAGATTAGTTGGTTTGTTCACCTTCCATGCATTTAAAGAGATATTTACTAACCCATTACTATGTCATCTAACTAACCCATTACTCATGTTTAGCAAGGGACTGTCCCTCCTTTTGATCTACACTCTCGGGTTCCTGAGATACAACTCATGATTGTCGGCATCTGGCAACCTCAAGATTTCTGGTCCCTTTCATACTCAGCTCTATTTAACATTCTATTCCTTCTGTTTGTCATTTTACTGATTTCCTATGATTGTTTTTCAAATGCCGGAGGGCTTTAGGCAAGTATATATTGCTGCTTAAAAAGTATTCAAGATATAATAGTGGTATATTGTTTTAGTTAAGCCACAGGTGGTTGATCTATCTATCAATCATCTATCTATCTTTCTGTCATCTATCTATCTATCTATCTATCTATCTATCTATCTGTAATGTTTTAGCTTAAACACACACACATAGACGCACACATATTATGTTTAGAGTGAAATATACATACAGCCAGCCACAAACATCCTGTTCCCATGGAGACAGTTCTACAAGGGCTTAAAATCATTGCTTAATGTATAAAGGTATCAAAAGACAAATTCATTCCTCAGGATCTCGGTCTTTCTCATGCATATACAATAATGAAACTTACATAACTCTCCAGTTTAAGAAATTCAGTGCTCTTACCAACTATAAAAACCTATGTGTGGGCATTGAGCCGTCTGTGGGGATATAAGAAGCATTTGTCAAATATTGCTGCAGCCTTCATGGCTGTCGCCAGCACCCTGCTGGGTGGGCAGTGAGTGATGAGGTGAAAGCAGTGGAGAGAGACTGAAGGCACTTGGTGGCACACCTCGGAGCCGTCTCCGCCTGGTGCGGCCGTGACAGATTCATCAGTGCATCCCGGGCGATCGCAGCCGCCAGTGTTCCTGGAGGACTGGCATGTACGTCCCCTTGCCCTGCGGAGCAAGGCTTCCTTGGCCAGAGAGCCCCAGGCCCAGGGGTCAGGGGCCATTGCCAAGAATGCAGCGCAGGGGGAGGGGGACAGCGCACACGCTTTCACCTCTGCCACCAGGTGACCCAGGCCCAGGTGTCCATTGCTTAGACTCATCTGAAGGAGAGGGGCAAGCTTCCAAGGGCTTGAAGGAGGGCCAAGCCCCAAGCAAAAGGCTTGGAAGAGACCTTGAGAAATGCCCCAGATGTTCCACAGGGGACTCGGTTGGTGCGACAGCAGTGGCCCACGCAGCCTGGGTCGGGAGCTGGCTGTGCCCACAATGTGCCCACAATGTGCTGTGTGACCTCGCGTCTTCCCCAGTGAGATGATGTGACGCTCGACCTGAGAGGCCCCTCCATCTCTTCTCTCCCCCTTGGGGAGGTACCCCCCTCATGGTTATTACACTTTTCTGCAATCCCCACCCCGACACTCAGAGCCCGCCTCCTACTGCGCAATGCAGCACAGGCGTCAAGGGCTCCGGCTTGAGTCAGGCGCATGAGGTTTGGATTCAGCTCAGGTGAATGGGCACCTAAAAGTGCCCACCTCCTGGGTGGTGAGGACTCGGGCAACTAGAGGCACCCAGCAAGAGGCTGGCACATAGAAAGCATGGTGAGTAGGAGCTACAGGAACCTCTGTCAATGGGCCCAGAGTGGCTACTCTCATGGGCTAGGTGCTTCCCCTCTGATGTTTCCCTCTGTTGTATTCAAATCAGGCAACAATGGGCCTCCCGTCCGGGAGGGGCCGAGGGTAGTCCCTCAGATGCTGGCGGCCAAGCCACTGGAAGGGCAGAAACCTCTTTGGCTGGACATCTGGACCATGGACAGGGATCTGAGTGATGAGGACAGTAAGTACAGCCGGGCGGTGCGGGCGCACACCTCTGTAGTGGGCATCGAGCCCCAGTGCTGCCTCGGGCTCTGTGTCTGCCCCGAGGGCATCCTTCCCTCCTTCCCTCCTTTCCTCCTTCCTCCTGTGTGCAGAGCCCATTCCCAGCCTGCAGGCTGGTGTCTGCAAGGGCCCCGGGCAGTGGAGAAGGATGGTAAAACCCAAGAGGAGAACTTTTCTCCTTAAGGACTTAATACATCCAAGTCTTACAGTCCTATCCTTCCTTTCTCCGTCGACAGTCCCCCTCCCCCAGAGCCAGATGTAAGTGTGACTGTCAGGAGTCTTATTTCAATCACAGCTGGGCTCAGCTCTTAGATGAGGTTAATTTAAAAATGTCATGAAAGGTCTTTACTCGTGGTCTCCCTCTAGCAAAGAGCTGTTCTGTTCATTACCGCTCCCGAAACAGCCTGGGTGACCCCTTCCTGTCTTTACTGGGACAAAAATACAGTGGAATATAAGGACTATTTAAAGAGACAATGAAGAAAATGGTATCTTTAGGAAAAAAATGTGCTATGTTTAAAAAATTTTTGATCCTGAATTGGAATGAGGAATGCTGTACAGTATCAGATTGGGAATTGGGAGGCTAGGGTTCAATACCAACGCTGCTGTGAACTGTCTGTGTGATCGTGGGCTAGTCATTTAAACTCTCTGAGCCGCACTTTTCTCATTCATGAAGGGAGATTGGGTGAGGAGTTCTTCATCTGAAGACCATGAAGGGGTGGGCAAAATGTTGTGTGAATGTGCTTTTTCTGGAGGTGGGAGTCCACAGCTTCATCTGACTCCCAGTGAGACCTGGGGCACTAGTCCATTTTCATAGTTGCTGAACTCGGGGCCGCAAAGGTCCTTCAAGGGTCCAGCACTCTCTGTTGTCTCTGTTGTTATCTCAAAGCTCTAAGCTTCAGAGCCCAAGTGCAATATAAAATAAACTCATGCTATTCTTAGGGCTCAATTTCAATTTTTCATATTGAAGTGGAAGCTGTATGGAGATATCTTAGCATGTGTTTGAGGAGGGCCTAACCTGACATGTTGGAAATTGTGTGTTTTTAGTCTTATTTTAATAAGCTCCTACTAACATTCAAATGCATTCTTTCCTGTCAAAACACTGCTCATTAGCGGCCTTTCCATTTATATTGGGAGTTTCTCTTAGTAGAAACGGGCTAAGTCAGATCTCAATTCAAATGCAAGCTGGGCCCATTTGTGCTGGGAGATTTTAAGTCACTTAATCTCTATGGTGTCATCTTGCAGATTTAATCAAGGATTAATTGGCTGTACAGTGCCTAAAACATCACTCAGTCTAGAGCAGGAATGAAGTAAATATTGACTCTAGAAAATTATCAGATTTTACCCTCCAGAGCTTTAAAATTAAACTGTCATTAAGGGGAGATATTATCACCTGTGATGTTTCTGTTTTGGCGTCACCCATTTAGTAAGCAAGGTGAGAGAGTAAGGCGAACGTTTTAGTTCCCTTAACATTCCAAAAATGATAGCCTCAATTCTGTCATCGGGTCGAAGAGTAAAAACAGAGGAGAGGACAGCACCGTGATGGCGAACCTTTTGAGCTCGGCGTGTCAGCATTTTGAAAAACCCTAACTTAACTCTGGTGCTGTGTCACATATAGAAATTTTTTGATATTTGCAACCATAGTAAAACAAAGACTTATATTTTTGATATTTATTTTATATATTTAAATGCCATTTAACAAAGAAAAATCAACCAAAAAAATGAGTTCGCGTGTCACCTCTGACACGCGTGTCATAGGTTCGCCATCACTGATTAGGGCCTACTGCAAGGGATGGGGCTGCCCAGAAAACGCTTTAGAAACGGAGTTGATGCACTCTGGAACTAAGTAAAATTTTCTCCAGGTTTCAGACTTGCTAATTACTACAGGACTTCCATAATTTAAATGTCCTTCTCAGGTGAGAGGTGGCTGCCCGCTTTGTCCAGTTGTTACCTTTCCCAGCCACTGAAGTGCTGTCCCTGAGTTTTTGAGTCTGTAAAGTGGGCAGCTTTAGCAAGAGAAGATCCTCCTCCGGTGACACACTTTGGGACCAAAGGTAGCACAGACGGGGACATTCTGGAAGGTGGCACCCACGTGGACGCCACCTTGAAGGCCGTTTAGCACCTCCACTGGCGGATGCTGGAATGCCTCCAACAGCATCGCCAGCTGAAGGCAGCATCCCCCCATTGACGGAAGCTCCTTCGTGGTGGGCAGCTGCCCCTCCTACAGCTCATCCTGTCAAAAGTTCTCTTACATTGAGTTGATATATCTTTCCCTGGAGCTCCTACTCTTTGGTGTTTATTCTACCCCCCAAAGCTCCTCAGAACCTGTCTGTCCTGTGTTTAAAACAAGAACTCTTCAGTCTTTTCTTCTGTTTCTTCAGTGGTCTCAGACATAATGTTTTTAATCATTCTTCTCTTAGAGGGAGATGTCCTCGCTCAGAGCTGAAGAGGAAATATCTCCTCCCTTATTCTAAAAACCATATCTTTTGTAATATAACTTCTTTGATTGCAGACTTACAGCCCTCCCAGAAATGGTAAGTCAGAGCCTGGTCCAGGAGCGTAGGACCTCAGTGGCACCTCCTCACTCCTGGTCCCTGGTCCCTAGGGAGGTAGAGGCAATGATCTGAGGCCACAAAACTGTCGCCATTAGTGACTCAGCACTGAAGAGATGGGACTGGCATCCGGACCAGCTCCGGTCCCTGAAGGTTTGTTCACAGAGTGCCCCCCGCCTTGCTCTGTGTTGGAGATCGGAGACTGGATCCGAAGCTGTCACGGTCCCTGGGTGGGAAGGGATGCTGCACTTCCGGGCAGGGGCCCAGTTGCCAAGAGCCTTGGTCACTGACCTTGGGCCTTGGCGTTTCCCACACATCTCTTAGGATGGAGGCACAGCCACCAGGGATGCAGGCCTTCCCTGCCAGGCTCGCCCTGGCCTCTCAGAGCCCCTCCGGTCTTTCCTAAGGGCTGCCACATCTTTGGAAAGGGATTGTGGGTCTGGAAACTACTAGTGGAAAGATACTGTCCCCTTTGGGGAATAAGAAATAAAACTTTTAATGGCATCATATCATAGCTTAGTGGGGAGCCCAAGAACTCTCCCAAATTTGTTTGCAGATCTCTTATCCACTGCCTATCTTCTCCTCTCAGCGACCCTCTTCCCTGAGCCCTGGTTTAGGGAAAGGTATCAAGGCCCTAAAAGTAAAGTGATTTTTCCTCTAAGACTACACAGCAGACTAGCTGCTTTGTGCTGTGCTCATGGCTGGGGCAACAAGGATGAATAAAACACTGACCTACCTTTAAGGTGTTCAAAGTCTAGTAGGGGAGGCAGACCCCCAAGCAGGTATTTTACAAGTAATCTACACTAATAAAAGAGAAACATGGTAATTAGCGTACGACCGCTACCCTTCCCATTGGCTAATCAGCATATCCTTATGCAAATTAACTGTCAGCCAAGATGGCAGCCGGCAGCCATGC
>NW_005364521.1:1038258-1051274 GCF_000412655.1 Myotis brandtii | reverse complement strand
CCCCCTCCACCGCCCCCCGAGTGCACAAATTTTTGTGCACCGGGCCTCTAGTCTATATATATAAAAGGATAATATGCAAAGTGTCCCCTCGGGAGTTTGACTGGGAGACCAGGAGTTCGATCACTCGCTATGACGTGCGCTGACCACCAGGGGGCGGGGTGGAACACGGTGGATGACCAGCCGGCAGCAGGGCGCTGAGGGAGCAATGGAAGGAGGAGGCAGGGAGGCGGGGAAGTGGGGAGGAGGGGAGGCGGGGAGCCTGATCGACCCTGATTGCAGGCCAGGCCTAGGGACCCTACCCATGCACAAATTTCATGCACCGGGCCTCTAGTAATTCTTACAAAGCCACTCGGCAAAGCAATGATGGGGAGTGGATTCTCTTGAAGGCAGTGGAGTTCTGAGATCACAGAGCAGGAGAACCCCACCCAGGCCGGCTTTGCAGGAGGAGAGATCTGGGCCGAGTCTGGCTGAACCAGGTGATGGGATGTCATGGGCAGAAGCGGCCAGAGCAAGGGCTGGGAGAAATGGCACAGTGTATGTGTGAGGATGTATGCAAACCTCAGTGTCATGAAGTGACAGCCCCCTCCAGAAGGGACAGGCAGCTCTTAGAAAGCCCGGCCCTCACGTGGGCCTCTCTGGGTGTGATGGCAGCTTCCACAGAGCATGGGTTTTCCATCCCATTAGTGGAGCTGTGTGGTGGCGCTTGCTACGTTCTTCCCTGGCACAGAGGGGCTGCTAACTCCAGGGAAACTTCTTCCAGGTCTTCTTCCCCTCTTGATGTCGGTCTCACTCACATTATATTTTCTCAATGTTCCCCATCCCAAAGCTCCCACACTTCTCTCTCTAGCCTCAAGCAGGCTTTTCTCTCTCTCTCACTCCCCCTTTCTGCTCCGTTCTGCATTCCTACCCCTTCCCCCTCCCCAGGGAGCTGTCTTCCCTCCTCTCACCCTGCTCTGGACAACATAGGAGGAGTTTCCCCTCATCATGTGAGCAGAGAGAACCTTTTCTCCCCACATGTAATGCAGGGCCTTATCGGACAGGTTCAGGAGCCTGGGCATCAGCTGCGGGTAGGAGTGAGCCACTGCAGTGTGTGAGAGAGGGGATGGCCTGCCAGCTTTCTGGTCTTGCTAGGAAGGCCTTTAATTAGTGTAGCCAATGATTTGTGTGCTTGTTGTTCCTTTTTAAAAGAATAGTTTATTGATTTTCAGAGAGAGAGGAAGGGAGAGAGAGAAAAATATCGATGTGAAAGTGCAACATGGATCGGCTGCCTCTTGCACGCCCCCCACCAGGAATGGAGCCCGCATCCCGGGCATGGGCCCTGACCAGGAATCAACCAGCAACCTCCTGGTGCATGGACGACACCCAACCGACTGAGCCACACCGGCCAGGGCTGCTTGTTCTTTTAGACAAAACAGGACTTCTTTCTTTTCTTGATCTTATAATCACCTGAACCTCCTTATCTTTCTCTTTTATTTTATTCTAAATTGTGGTAAAATACCTGTAACATAACATTTGCCATCTTGACCATTTCTAAGTGTGCGGCTCAGTGGCCTTCAGCGCCTTCACATTGTTGTGCAACCATCACCTCCATCCATCTCCAGAATGTTTTCATGTTCCCAACTGAAACTGTCCCCATCAAATGAGGATTCCCCATTCTCCCCCCCCCCCGCCCCCCCCCCCCCCCAGGAAAACACCATCCTACTTTCTGTCTCTGTGAATTTGACCACTTGACTCTCTCTTGCAGCATCTTAAGTATAATTTAAGTCATAAGACGTCTATGTCCACCAACTGTATGCAAGAAGCAGGGAAGGGGGTTCCCTGTCTAAAAGGGGCTCTCACACCTGCTGAAGGAGATAAAGTATAAAACAAGTCAGAGCAAGACAGCAGTGGGGAGCCGTTTGAGCAGAGAAGTGGCATGATTTCAGGGCTTGTGAGGTGATGAATCTGGAACCAGGGGCAGATGATGTGGGCTCTGTTTATCCTTCTGAAATAAGGGGGTTGGCAGTTTAAAAGAGCACTGAAGAGGCTATCCATGAATTATCCCTTTCTCTGCAAGGAAAATCCCTCTCTGTACAAACAAAAAGCAGCTGGTGGCTGATGAGCAGAAACACTTTGCGAAGCTTTCTCTGCAGCCGCTTGATGCCGTTTGCATGGAGCAGTAGGGTGTTCAGCTAAGTGGGAAGGGCGTGGGGGCTTGGAGTCAGGACCTGAGTTCTAAGTACTGCTTCTGTCTCTGCTGTGAATGTCTGAGCTCGTTGCCCCAAATCACTTCTCTGAGCCTCATCTTGTTCTGTTACAAACTGGGGAAAACAGTGGTTGTTGTGAAGCGCAGAAGAGATCATGCCTGCGCCATACCCTGGTGGGCCACCGGCCACCATGCGTGTGTAAGGGTGGGGCGGCCCAGCTGGACAGCTGCCCTGGGACTCAGCCCCAGCACCATGGAGACAGTGGAGGGCCCGGTGGCCCCCTCTGGGATGCCCTACGCTGGGTGTCACACAATGCCCTGTGACGTCCGCGTTCCTGTTGTGCCCGATGAGATCTGCACAGGAAATGACGCGTCCGCCCGTAGTTCAGCCTGGAGTCCTTTATTTTTGTCCATAACATAATGGTGAGGTTAATTTAGTGCTGACGATTGATGACTGCCCTGGGAGGTCGGGGTGGCTCCCCGTGATGGATGGAGCTCTGGCTTTCCCACCTCTCATTCTTCCCCGCTTCCTGCCCCTTTGTTTGGTTTGCAGCAGGACATAGCAGCCACGGGGCATTTCCCTGTCTCCTCGTGAAGGACAGCACTGATGCCCTAGCTGACCCGAGACTTCTGGGTGGGTGGGGCCACTGCTTTCTTTCTCTGCCTGACATTTCCACTGTTTCCTGGCTCAAAGGAACACAAAGAGAGAGGAAGACCTTGCCTTCTCAGGCCATGGCATTGACTGAGCATTTATTAATGCCAGGCTCAGGGCTGCGTTCGCATTCTCATTAGATGGGCACGAGCGTCCGCTCGGTTTCACAGCTGGAGAGTTGAGTTCTGCACGGGTGTGTGGCTGGCACAGGCTCATGTATTACCTGGCTCAGCTCCAGGGGATCCGAGCCCAGGTTCCTACCACCGAGCCTCAGGGATTCCGAGTCCAGTCACCCTGGCCTCAGTCCAACCCTGACCTTCATCTTCACTTCGGATAACCGGGCTCACGGGAGCTGCGATGGACGTGCATGGGCCCTGGTCCCAGAAAGTTCAAATTCCAGCCTCCACCTTCCCCTCAAACCCATCCTCACAGGTGGCTGTCTAGGTCAGGGTGGGTGGGCAAAATATGGCTCAGGACCCACGGCCTGTTTTTGCAAAGCTTTATTGGAACAAAGCCACTCTTATTCAATTGTGTAGCGTCTGCGGCTGCTTTGAGCCACAATAACGGAGGTGAGTGATTGAGACAGACCGCTTGGCCCACCAAGTCTACAATACTTACCACCTATTTATAGAAAATGTTTGTGGGTCCCTGGGTCCCTGGTGGCTAAAATAGCTCAGGATGCTAATAAACATTAGAAACAAAATATTGGGAACTAAGGTATAAATAATTCCATATTATCACACCAGGGACTTCAGTGCTTATTGGCAGGCCACAGTGTGAAGCTTTGGGACTTTGCGCCACACCCATGTCCATCCTGGCGCTCTCACCTGTTTCATTTGCTTACAGATGTTTTCCTGCTAAAAAGGCACTCTCCACATCTGCAAACATCCTTCTGTTTCAGCTTCCTTTTAAGTTTCCTGCAGGGAGAAAGATACTTACAGATGCATCTGTGTTTGAGGACAAAGACCTTTCTAATTTGGGGGGAGGAGTAGAACGGGGTTGTTCACTGGTCGTGTGTCTCAGCATTTCAGTCTGTCTCACCACCTCCACTCCACTTCCAGACAAAAGAGGCTGCTCCAATTTAGAACAAGATCTACTTATTCTTCTGGCCTCTGTTTTTTATTAAACTCAAAAGGACAGTTTTAGTTTGTGGAAGTCAAGAGCTATAGGCTTTAAAGAGCTGCCAAAATAAATAAATAAATAAGAAAAAGAAAAAGAAAGAAAAAAGAAAGGCAGGCCTGGGTGGGAGGTGGGTCAGCTGGAAGTTTGACCCGAGTGTGCTCCAGGGACTTAACGCAGAAAATCACCTCCACTGACCATTTTTATCAGTTCACCCTTTAGGGCCAACTCCCTGGGCAGCTAGGAAGAGAGTGGAGGGATTCTGGTCCCTGAGGGCAGCAGGGGCTTCAGGGAACAGGTTTGAGGGGTGGCCCAGTGGGCTGGAACTGGATCAACTGGAGCCTCTCCCCTGCTCTCACTCCACCGCTGTGCACCCTTGGGTTCTGGAGTGACCTCTGAGCCGCAGACTCGTGTCGAGTGGAGTTAGAAGTCCTACCTTCCAGGTCTCCAGTGGAGGGTGGGGTAGAGCAACAAGTGAGTGGACAGATGCTTCCTGAGTTGTCCTGAGTTTCTGGGGACCAGTTCTTATATTATGCTCTCCTGCTTGGAGGCTCAGGCCATGTGTCTTATGTCATAGCCTGACGGATCGAGATGAGGTTTTTCAAAATTTCTTTTTCTTTTCTTAATTCAATGTTATTTTGCATTAGTTTAGAGTGTTCAGCATAGTGGTTATGTGGTAGGCAGTTAGAAAGGCATGGGCAGAGCAGGGACAAGGGGCCAGGTACAGAAGGTCACCAGGGCGGAGAGCCCCGGGTGCCTAGCAATGGGCAAAACTGGGAAAACAAGGGCCTCGCCCCCCAGGGTGGCCTCTCCTAGCATATCACTCACTGGTCATGCGGTTTAGACCTCCTGATCTTTCATGTCACTGGTCACGCGGTTCGGACCTTCTGCTGACCTTCTCCCCGACCCCCGCATGTTGTTAGTCATGCAGGTTAGACGCCCCATAGAGAAACATTCAGACTTGTGAATAACTTTTGTGAGTTTGTTTGAGCCAAACTGTCAACAGTTGCTGGGAAGCAAAATATCAACAGATTGAGATAATGCTCCAGAGAATGGCAGTTTTCATCTTGTTCGATAATTATAATCAAAAGAGGAGACGTAAGTGGGTTACATGAAATCCAATGGTGATAGATTAGGGAGGTGGGAGACAGCAAAGCGGGAAAACCACTGGGATTGGATAAAAAGTAAAATGATAGACACATGCTTCTTTTACATAGGTGGGTGCAGGATAGTCAACAGTCAGCGATTAATTCGATAACAATGAGGGGATTTGTGGTCTCTGCAGAGCGGTGCCTGTGCTTTGAGGGGTCTGGAAAAAGAAAATTGCTTTGATATTCCAAAGATATCATAGATGCAAAAAGACAGTAGGCTCAGTTTAGGTAAAGATTGACCTTTGTCCTGGCCTAGGACATAACTGCCGACCATAAACTGGTTTTAGTTTAAAAAGTTTTAATTTCAGACTATAGTTTGAGGTTATTTTAGGTCTCTGAGTTTGCAAGGCCATCACACAGGCCTTCCTGAGCTTGTCAGGTGTAGTATGTGGCCTCTTTTTGACCACACATCCCCCTTTTGGTCATAAATCAAACCAAAGGATGCATTGATGACCAACCTTTTGGTTGGATAATGAGGTCCCACGGTGCTAGGAAGGCTCATCCCTAGGATGTCTCAGTGTCAGCATTTGTCTAGCTGAATAGGGTGGACCATTGGGAATGGGCCATAACCTTAGATGTTATTCAAGGTCGAATTATTATTATTCAAAATAAAAAGGCAGGTGAATGGGAGGCAGTCAGATCCTATATGTCCTTGTTAAAAAATATTCTGGATCATTTCTAATATTTTAGCTACTATGATCTGAGTCTTTTTTTTCTGCTTAAGTGTTTTTTTTAATATATTTTATTGATTTTTTACAGAGAGGCAGGGAGAGGGATAGAGAGTTAGAAACATCGATGGGAGAGAAACATCGATCAGCTGCCTCCTGCACACCTCCTACTGGGGATGTGCCCACAACCAAGGTATATGCCCTTGACTGGAATCGAACCTGGGACCCTCAGTCCACAGGCCGATGCTCTATTCACTGAGCCAAACCGGTTAGGGCTCTGCTTAAGTTTTGTTTTTCTGCGTCTAGTATAACATTTACATACCAGGAAACAAAAGCAACAGTATTAAACCAGTAACACTGATTAGGAACAGAAAATGTCTAATACTAGACAAGGAAGAGTCTGAGGGGTACAAGCATCCCAGCCAACAAAAAACCCTTTACATGTCTTATCATAATTTTTTACTAAGCTAATTATGTTTTCCTCCTTCATTCACTGTCACTTGTACCTTATGATATGGTTGGCCAGATGAATTAAGACTCTTTACTATTTCATTATCTAAAAGCTGTAATTTTTCTTCTGATTGGTTAGTCTCCATAGAAATGACTTCATGGGGAGGATTAAGTTCAATTTCCCAATACATTGGATTTTCAGTATCAATATTATCATAGGTTTTATTAACCTCAGGCAAAGTTATGTAGCCTATAATTTCAGTATTACACCATATTCCAGTAGTATTTAATATAAATTGGGTGTTATTACAATAGAAATCACTTAGTATAACAGAAACATTTTCTAACCCTTCCCAACAAAAATGCCCCTTTTCCATATGTCATATATTATTATTTGTTGGGGTGGATACAGTAGGCCAGGACTGGATGAATCCAATATTCCATATAGATTGGAGGCATAACCGTTCACCTTTTTAATTTTCACAATCAGATAGTGAGATAGATTCCCATTATTTATTGTTTTTAAATATGGCCCATCTACTTCTCATTGGAAGTATTCTAGTGTTATTGAGGATGGTCCCTATGCCAGCCAGTTGAACTCCTGAGAATTTAAGCTTAGGATCTAACTGAGGAGCCTGGGTTTTTAAGACACACCAAAGTAGATCGCATTTCCCATCCAAAGTTTTCCAAAATCCAGGAGAACTGTATGAGTCTCATATGTGTCTGGCCTGGGCTTCTGTACCCATTATTGTTGGCCATTGTTTCATAGCTACTTCAGATTCCATTTGCATTGGCATAGAGTGACAATAGGTTCTGTTGCGTTAGGATATAGGCATGTTCTCATGGTTGGGTTTGTGCATGAGTTTTTATAGTCTGTCCTATCCATTGAGCTAAGGCTTTATTGTCCTTTCCATGCTGCTTCCCACCCTTTTCCTTCTTGAAACAACATTCCCTCCATATGACCTATTTTAGGTAGAGAGTCTTTTTCTAACGAATGACGTTCTTCATTAGCTGCAAGTTCAGCTTGTCCCAGAATGCCAAGGCCAACCCCTACTCCTCCAAGTATTCCCCTTTTATTTCTGTTAGAGGACCAATGTTATTGGATCCACCAGGAATGTTGTTGCCATTGGGTAGCTATGGGTTGGGAGCAGTTGGAGTATACTGAAGGGACTCCAAAATGTTGAGTTTCCCATGCTATAGTTAAGTGGGTAGAGGCAACCCCCAAAATGAGCTAGAGTTTGAGTATTCCATAGGGCTTCCCATAAGCGTCCAAGAGTAGTTACAGACATATTTACCCATCAAATAATCCTAATAATTTTTGAAATGGGGACCTATTGATTTTTTTCTGGTTTCATGGACATCCAGCCACAAGAGCATGGCTGCTGAGTCTGAGGACAAGATACTCTATGACAGACAGGGCAGGTCACTGCAAGCTTTTTCCCATCACATCCAGGTGTTTTTCTTAGCTTTTCATCATCCATTCCTATAGGTATATAATACTCATAGATTAGATCCATATATCTACCACGGGAATTATCAGCAAGGCATTCTTGGAGGTATTTGCCCAAGTTGGGCCCTTTATAATAGATATATCCAGAAAAAAATGTACCAACGCTTATATTTATAGGAGAAGACCTGTGTGTGGCCAACAAAATGTTAACTTCATTATCATAACTGGTAATCAGAATATCATTGTCTAGTAGGTGGGAAAGATTAGCAGGTACCCAAGTTAAATTTTTCATTTCTAATAAGGGATGGGGAGACAGATATTGTTTCCACTAGGAAACAATAAGGAGGATAATAACAATATAAAAACCATTTTGTGTACATTCAATCAATAACAATTAGGTGATATAAGAACAAGGTTTGAACAGTGTCAATTTGTGAGCATTCAGGCCTACTTGACGTCTTGTGGTAACTGTCTGCCTCTGTGGTCGGCTTCTCGTCCTTGAACAGTCTTTGTCAGGGGAGAGGAAAGGCTTCTGAAATTTGGCTAGTTGAATTTTGATTGTACCATTGGTACGTTCCACAAGTCCTGAAGACTGGGGGTGATAGACATAATGAAAATGCTGTGGTATAGGCTAAATATTACAGATGATTTTATTATTTGTTCAGTGAACTGAGTCCCTCGGTCACTATGTAATTCAGAGGGAATTCCCCAGTTGGGAATTATATTTTCTAATAACAATTTACCAACCGTTAAGGTTGTTGCTCTCCTGCAAGGGAAGGCCTCAGCCCAGTGAGAACACATACAAATCATAACTAATATATATTTGTATCCCTGAAATGGTGGCATTTGGATAAAATCCAATTACCATACTTCAAATGGACCCAAAAGAAGTGGGCAATGTCCTTGGGATCCCTGGAGTGGTTTTCCTGGGTTATATTTTGGACAGAGAACATCTGCTGTACACATTATGAGTGATAGCAGGAGAAGGCTTTCAGTAATATTGTTTACTCCCTGAGATAATCTTTTCAGGACCCCAATGTGTTAGCTCATGTACATGCTGAAGTATAGGGAGTTGGGCCCCTATAGGTAAAATAGGTTTCTGATTGGGTCCAAGCCATATCTGTCTCTCTGGGTCAAAGGTTCCCCCTTTTTGTTGCCATGTTCCCTTTTCTTCCTCTGTAGGTGAATGTTGATAGCAGAAAAGATAATCTTTTATTGATTTAATAGAAAGCAAAGAATATTCTGGGGTCTGGATAACTTGACTGTTCAATGCCGCCTGCTGATCTGCAGCATCAGTGGAATGATTTCCTTTTGCTCCATGGTGGTAGCTTTAGAATGCCCTGGGGTTTTGATAAGTGCCAATTGAATGGCATCTACAAATTCTGCAACCAGTTTTCCATTTTTAAAAAATGTACCTTTGTTGTTGAAAGTATTACAGATGTCCCCTCCCCCAACCCCCTTAACCCCTTCCACTCACTTGCCATTTTTATGGGCTTTCCTGAGGAAGTTAAGAAGCCTCACTGCTTCCATAACATTCCAGAGTCCGGAGCTACATCAAATGCATAGCGACTGTCAGTGTAAATATTGGCTACTTGATCTTTGGCCAATTGACAAGCCCAAGTTAGAGCAGTTAATTGGGCTTGCTGAGCAGATCTTATTTCAGGTAGATAAGAACTTTCAATTATGTCCACTGTGGAAGTTATTGCATATCCGACTCAGAAATGTCCCTGTTCATCCTTCAGATAAGATCTATCTGTGAACCAAATTAAGTCAGCATTGTCATTAGGAGTTCCCTGTAAATCATTCCTAGGAGCAAGAAGGTGTAAGTAAGCAAAACACACTTGTAGGTGTTTTCATCCTGTAAAGAGGGTAATAAAGCTGCAGAATTAAGATGATTACACTGAGTTAAAGTAATATTAGGTGCAGAGAGAAGGAGCATTTCATAAGAAGCCAGTTAACTGATTGAGAAGTGTTGAGTGTGATGAGAGTCCAGTAAAGATTCAACAGAACGAGGAACGTGAATGGTTAAAGGAGAGACATGGCTGGAACAGAGATCACCCTCACACAGGGAGGGAGTCCTTTGTTACTGGGTCTAGTTGCTGACTGTAATAGCCTATAGGTCTATGATGAGCTCCACGTTTCTGAGTTAGAACTCCTAAGGCATTTCCTTTACTTTCGTGTGTGAAAAGGAAGAAGGAACGTTTATAATTTGGATGTCCCAGAGCAGGAGCTTTAACAGTACTTCCTTTAGAGCAGGGGTGGGGAACGTTTTTTCTGCCAAGGGTCATTTGGATCTTTATAACATCATTCTTGGGTGATACAAAATTATCAACTTAGAAATTAGCCTGCTATATTTGGTCAGACATTTAATTAACTCATCCCTAATCCCTTGGCAGGGCCACATCAAATGATTCCTTATATGGCCCACAGGCAGGACATTCCTCACACTTGCTTTAGAGCAAGCATGTCAAACTCAAAGGCAAACACAGGCCAAATAAACGAGGCATGCGGCCCATGGACTGCGAGTTTGACATGCTTGCTTTAGAGCTTATATAGCTTATTTCCATTTGCGGTTCCATTAGGTTGGATCACGTTGATCTGACTTCACTAGGTCATATAGAGGCCGGCCTATTGATGAAAAGTTTGGAACCCAGTTTCGACAATATCCAGTCCAACCCAGAAGTCCATCAAGCTGCTTTCTTATTTTTGGAAGAGGGAAAGATAGGATTCCTCTAAGTCTCTCAGGGTTAGTCAGTAGCCATCTTTAGATATGAGATGGCCACGGTATTTTACTTGAGGTAAGCAAAATTGAAGCTTATCCTTTGAAACCTTATGTCCTTTTACAGCTAGCTGCTGCAATAAGTAAATTGTGTCCTTTGGGGAGTCTAGTAATGTCCTATAGCATAAAAGTAAATCACCCACATACTGGATTAGAGTGGAATCTCTAGGAAATTTAACATCATTTAAATCAGCTTTTAATATCTGGGAGAAATAGGTGGGACTTTGTGTGTATCACTTGGGCATTACAGTCCAAGTAAATTGTCAATCTTCCCAGGAGAAGGCAAAGAGATATTGACTGTCTTTTTCTACTGGAATGCTGAAAAAGGCACTACATAAATCTGTTACTGAAAAATATTGGCAGTCCACAGGAATGGTCGATAATAAAGTAGGTGGATTTGGAATCCCAGGATGTCTGGGAATAACTACCCCATCCTTTCCATTTGGTTTCTTTACTGGAAAGATAGGAGAATTACAGGGGCTTGTACATGGAATTATAAGTTCCCCTTTTAAGTAATCTTGTACTAGTATAATGGGCTTAATTCCAGCGAGTGGATCTTACCCTCTCATCTTTGTTGTCCAGTCCCCCAAAGCCCCTGCTCTCTGGCAACCATCGTTTGTTCTCTGTGTCTATAAATCTGTTTCAATTTTGTTTATTGATTTTTGTTCTTTAGATTTCACATATAAGCAAAATATAAGCAGATTTATAGTGAGCGATTCTCCTATAGGTTCTGCCTCGTAAAAGTGCTTGGAAAGAACATGGGCTTTGGAGACCAATGGACCATGGTCTTAATGCAGCTCCATCACTACTGGCTGTGTGATCTTGGGCGAGTCACCACCTTTCTGAGCCTCCATGTTCTCATTGGTAGAACAGGGTAGGAATGGTCTGTCATTTGGGCTCATGCAACAAGCAGACACCAAGATGGCATTAGATGTGCCAGAGGTCCTTTGGGGACACCTGTGAAGGGAAAGGGGGAGAGGGAGCAGACGGGGGCAGGGACAGCCTTCAGACCTCAGGGCAGGGCAGACGTGTAAGAGGAGAGTGGGAAGAAGGAGCATGAGCAGAAGGACCTCAGAACATGGTGTGGCCCAGCTCACATGACAGCTCAGGGCTCTTTGCCCATGTCTGTGGGGAGTCCCAGGGCAAAGACTGTCCATCACAGGAAGCTGTGTAATAAACTGCTCCACATCTCACTGTCTTCCAACCAACCATTTCACTATGTTTCATTATTTTTCAAGTCAAAATTTTGGGCAGGGCTCAGCTGGGTGATTCTCCTGCTTTGCGTGTAACGGGTGAGGGTCTGTCTTAGTTTGGGCTGCTGTAACAAAAACACATTGACTGGGGGACTTAAGCAACAAACATTTAGTCCTTTTAGTTCTGGAGGCTGGCAAGCCCAAGATCAAGGTCCTGGCAGATCTGCATCTGGTGAGGACTCCTTTCTGGCTTGTAGACAGCTGCCTTCTCACTGAGTGTGCACATGCCAGAGAGAGAACACCCTCATCCCTTCTCTTTTTGTAAGGACACTAGTCCCATCCTGGGGGCTCTGCCCTCATGATCTCATCTAGATGTAACCACCTTCCACAGGCCCATCTGCAGATACCATTCCACTGGGCAGTTAGGGTTTCAACATAGGAGTTGGCGGGAGTTGAGGGGAGTGACACAGCCATGTAGTCCAAACAGGTCACTCAGTGATAGTGGGCAGCTTGGTCGGGCCAGTGACACAGCCATGTAGTCCAAACAGGTCACTCAGTGGTAGTTAGTGGGCAGCTTGGACGGTCCCAGATGGCTTCACTCATTTGCCTGGTGGCTTGGCCGGAGTGGCTAGAAGGCTGGGCTCCACTGAGCCCTCTCCATTTATTCTTAGGGCATCTCCACATGGTCTGACTGGTAGGATGGTCTGATTTCTTACATGACAGCTCAGGGCTCAAGAGGGAATGCTCATAGTGGCCAGAAGTAGACGCTGCAGTCACTTCACCGCTTCCATTGTGTTCCTTTGGTCTTGAACCTGCCCAGGTTCAAGGGGAGGAGATATAGACCCATGTTTCAAAGAGAGAGAGGGGCCTTAAGGAAATGTGACCATCTGTAACTCAGTATGTATCTCCAGGGTGGTGGCCTGTGACAATGTTTATAAAGCTCCTGTCATGGTGACTGGCACAGAGCAGGTGGCCCTCAACCAGGAGCTGCCATTCTCAAGGTTTTCCCATCCTTATAATTACTGCTGCGACTATCCCACCCCCACCCACCCCTCTCACCCTGCAGATGTGTTCTGCCTCCTGAGGGTGCCAGAGAGAGCCAGGCTTAATTAGGGTGAGGCTTTTAGTAATATGCCTGCCCTCACTTGTCAGCTTCCTGGGAAGTCTCCGTAGACGCCCCTCCCTCCCTGAGGCTTGGCACCACCCATCTCTCTGCAGGTGTGGCCGACCTCAGCTTCGAGGCCGAGAGCCCTCTGGTGCCCCCGGTCGAACTCCTGGAGAGGCTGCCCAGCTATGACTGCCTTTTTCAAGGAGGCGGTAAGTCTGTGGGGTCTTGGTTCCTACGTCCTCTTCCTGGGGCTTCTGCTGA
>NW_005364521.1:1029266-1038078 GCF_000412655.1 Myotis brandtii | reverse complement strand
TCACTGTTGGGAGGGGATGGGAGGACATGGGCACAAGCCCTGTGTCCGCGAGCATCCCGTGACCATGACCCTTTAAGACAGAATGATGCTGATCTGGGAACCGTCATTCTTTTCTTCGTCTGCTCCCCCTCACACTCGGCCCCTCTTTCCTGCTTCCACCACAGGTGTCCGTTCCTTTGAGCGAGCCCTGACTCCTCCCTCTCTTCCAGGACAGCAGGTCTTCTTCCCGCCTTTGGAGGCCCCACGGAGACCCCGGGAACAAACATGCTGGTCCTCGTTCCTGGAACACAGGTGAGCTGCAGGTGTGACCTGGTGACCCTCCCGGAGCCATCACACAGGATCACGGGGGGTGAACTGCTCCATCACCCTTGTCCCCCGAGGGCCCCCCTTGGAGGGTCTCAGGGGCCACAGATCTCAACCCCAACAGCCCATCAGGATCCAGACCTGGATCAGATTCTCCAGGGACGGGGCCTGAGAATCTGTATTTACCATGCTCTGCAGGCTGCTTGGCTACCAAGCCAGAGTTGAAAACCATAGTTGCAAACTATGGCCCTGGGGCCAAACCCAGCCCACTGCCTGATTTTGTGAATCGAGTTTTATGGAACACAGCCCTCTCCTCTGTTTTACTTGCTGCGTTCCCTCTGCAACAGCAGAGGTAAGTGGTTGAGACACAGACTAGATGGCCCGCAAAGCCTGAAATATTTACTCTCTGGCTCTTTCCAGAAAAAGCCGGTGCTCCCTGGGAGAGGCCCACGCCCTCCTTGTTTTGCGAGGACTGGGGCAGAGTTCCAAGGTTATGGCCAGCTTTGTGCCCAGAGAGGGGGGAGCCTGGAGCGCCTCCCCTCGGCCACCTCTCCTCCCTGTTGGGAGGGAAAGGGAGGGCATGGGGCACAAGCCTTGTAGCCTGCAGCCTCCCACAGGCAGCCAGGTCCTGGGGCTGGAGACACAATGCACAGGAGAGGGGCTGACCTCTGGAGCTGGGCTGCTGTGGAGAAATGCATGAAGATGTGAGCGGGAGGAAGGAGGAGAGGGCTTCTGCTCACTGGAGAGGTTGGGGCTGGCGGGCTTCCTGGAGGAGGGGACCTGACAGCTGGGCCTCAGGAGAGTTTTGTAGCAGGAGGGGGAGGTGTCCAGAGAGCAGGCCGAGGAGGGTCTGCCTTCCCCTGGCCACGCTCTGGTCCAGCTCACTCCCTGGAGAGGCCCACGCCCTCCTTGTTTTGCGAGGACTGGGGCAGAGTTCCAAGGTTATGGCCAGCTTTGTGCCCAGAGAGGGGGGAGCCTGGAGCGCCTCCCACCTCTCACCTCTCCTCCCTGTTGGGAGGGAAAAGGAGGGCATGGGGCACAAGCCTTGCAGCCTGCAGCCTCCCACAGGCAGCCAGGTCCTGGGGCTGGAGACACAATGCACATGAGAGGGGCTGACCACGGGAGCTGGGCTGCTGTGGAGAAACGCATGAAGATGTGAGCGGGAGGAAGGAGGAGAGGGCTCCTGCTCATTGGAGGGGTTGGGGCCGGAGGGCTTCCTGGAGGAGGGGACCTGACAGCTGGGCCTCAGGAGAGTTTTGTAGCAGGAGGGGGAGGTGTCCAGAGAGCAGGCCGAGGAGGGTCTGCCTTCCCCTGGCCACGCTCTGGTCCAGCTCACGGTGAGTCACGAGCTGTGGTCGGGCCGTCACTGGTTCCTGGCTGGTTCCTGGCTGCGGTCCTCCCGTGAAGGGGCTCACGGCTCCTCTGGTTGAGGTCAAGCTCCCGAGGGCAGGGACCTCACTAGCCCCACCTCCTTAGCTGTGATGCCTTCCATGGCTGTCTATGTCCTCATCTCAAAATGGCATGATTCATCTTTAAGTATTTTTTTATTTTTATTTCTGAGATTCTATCAACCGACTCCTGAGCTCACACTTGAGCTAACACAGTGTTACTGTCCTTCCCCACCTCCCCACATCGGTTCCCACGGACCTCTTTGCTGACACACCCTCCATCGTGGGACTCCTGAGTGCTTTCCCGCCCTGGGGGTAGTGAGGGCCTCCCCAGACCACTGCCTCTCTGCTCCATCCCCAGCAGAGTCCCTGTGGTGACAGAGGAGGTGGCGCGTGAAGCCCTCCTCAGCTTTGTGAGCTCCAAATGCTGCTATGGCCGCTCAGCCGCCAGCGACCTGGTCATCCAGCAGATGAAGCAACAGATGCTGTGCCGGGTAAGGAGCTGGCCTGGGGGGCCGTGTGCAGGGTTAGGAGCTGGCCTGGGAGGCCGTGTGCAGGGAAAGGAGCCAGTCTCGGGGGTCGTGTGCAGGGTAAGGGGCCGGCCTGGGGGCCGTGTGCAGGGTAAGGGGTTAGGAGCTGGCCTGGGAGGCCGTGTGCAGGGAAAGGAGACAGTCTGGGGGGTCGTGTGCAGGGTAAGGGGCCAGCCTGGGGGCCGTGTGCAGGGTAAGGGGTCGGTCTGGGGGGCCATGTGCAAGGTAAGGGGCTGGCCTGGGGGCCGTGTGCAGGGTAAGGGGTCGGCCTGGGGGGCCATGTGCAGGGTAAGGGGCCGGCCTGGGAGCCGTGTGCAAGGTAAGGGGCCTGTCTGGGGGGCCGTGTGCAAGGTAAGGGGCCAGCCTGGGGGGCCATGTGCAGGTAAGGGGCCAGTCTGGGGGGCCGTGTGCAGGGTAAGGGGCCGGCCTGGCAGGGACTGGTTAGAGCAGGGATTTGGGGAAAGAGGCCTCTGCGTAGCTGTGTGGCCTTGGGCAAGTCCACTGACTTCCCTGGGTCTCCGTTTCCTCACATGAGAAAGGAGGAGCCAGGTGATGTCCACGATACCTTTCCGGTGTGTGATTCTGTGGACGAGGATCAAGGAGGATCATGGGTTCAGGCAGATCAGTTCCTCCAGGGGGGACCCTCAGGGCAGTGGATTCCAGAGGCCTCCATCTGTCAGAAGGCAATTGCTGCTCCAAAACTTGCCTCTTAGAACATTCCTCGTATAAAGAAATGGGGATCAGAAATCACCCCGTTGTGAGCCTGTCAGGGAGATTCCCTGGGCCCACTGACCTCCCTGCAGACGTGCCGGGGCAGCTGGGACAGAAGTCGCTGGTGGCAGCCTGCTCTGAGCAGCCCCTGTGCGGTGTGTGGGACCCCTGGTTTCCCCACTTTTTGCACAATGCGCCGTATTACTACGGCCAGGAGTGTGTGGGTGGACATGATGTCTTTTTCTCTACAGTATCGACTGGAGACTTTCAGCGAGTCCAGGATAAGCGAATGGACGTTTCAGCCCTTTACTAGTGAGTTGTCTGAAACGAGTATCACTGGGAGCAAGTCTGGCAGGAGCTAGTCTGAGCACTAACCTGGAAGGAGATGCTCTTCTGCTCGAGCCTCGGTTTCCCCGTCCCCTGTAAAATGAGAGGGAGGGCTTTCATGGCAGAGACTTACTTCCCCGTGCTGGTCTTAGCACTGCTTGCTGTGCAGAAAGCGGTTAGCAGAAGGTCCTGAGGAAGCCTTGCATTTGCCTTTGGCCACAGGCTGGTGCTGCCACGGGGGAGATGGCACGGGCAGTGTGTGTGCTCGGGCGTCTGCTGCCCCCCAGGCTGCCCCAGGTCCCCGTTCACTGAGCCAGCCCGCCTCCTGCCGACCCCGCTAAGGCTCTGGGCTCTGTCTGGGAAGCCCACACCCTACCTGTTTCCTCTGCTGACCCCTTTGTTTCATCCCTCGAGACTCAGCTCACAAGTTGCCTCTTTTATGAAGCCTTTCAGCATTTCTTCTCCCACCACTTTGGTCCCCAGCAGAATGAGTCAGTCGTCTGGGATTTCGGAGCCCTTTATGCGATTCTTGGCCAAAGTGCTCACCCTTGGGTTTAGCTGTATCTGTTCCCTTGAACAGAAGAGGAAGAAGCCGGTGGGGAGGAGACGATAGTGGTGATAGCTCTTGTGTATTGCGCCCCAGCATGTGCTGGCCTTGTGTTAGCATGTAGATGCCGTCTGTGTAATGGTCACTGCCATCCTCTGTGGTAAGTGAAAAATTATCCCCATTTTAGAGATGAGACCGTCGAAGGTCAGAGAGGTTAGGTAACGTGTCTAGTGTTACCCAGCTTGGAAGTAGAAGAACCAGGAGTCAAACCCAAGACCCTTCAACCCCAAAGCTTGGGTGCTTCACTACGAACCCCAGGGGGGCCCGTATCTACCCCTCCTGGTAGTGCCGGGGCCTGGCCTATGCCTGGCACCAAGGGAAGGCTCGTGCTATTCGGTGACTAAATGAAAGCTTGTCCTGGCCGCTGTCTGCTGTCTCACAACGCTCGCTTCTGTGTCAGACCACGTAGTCGATGGGCCGAGAAGAGGGACCTCCCCCCAGCTCTGGGACATCAAGGTCCAGGTTCCCCCGATGTTCCAGGAGGAAACCAGGAAGTTCCAGGTCCCTCACTCGTCACTGGTCAAGGTAACACGATTATCGTCACACCCGCTTCTCCCGAGCTGGTTTCCCAGAGACTGGGGGTTTCCTGAAACATGAGCCTTCTAGAAAGGAAACCCCCAACCCGGGCTGCTGGTTTATTTCTTGGCTGTCTGTTCACACAGCAAAAGAACGGTCCCATTGACAGAAATTGTCTCCAGCTTTAAATAGTGAGCATTCACATTCCTAAACCCTCTGAGTGTTTGTCTGCCCCCCGCCCCACCCCCTTTGGCCTGACAGTAAACGGATGAAGTGAAAACGTCTGGAAGTTAGAAGGGGAACAGGATTTAACTTCTCTCCTGTTTCACAGGCACTTAATCATGCCACGAAGCAAGGGTAACCTAACACACGACAGGAGCACGGCTGAGACCCTTCCTGTGGTGTCTCAGCTGATTACCTATCTTGTCTCCGCTGCCGACCTGGAGTCGAGCCTGTGGTTTGCCCCGTGTGTTTTCCTAGCGCTGTGAGGTGGAGGACGCCGAGAGCTAGCTCAATGGAGTGCTCCGTTCTTTTCACCAGTGATTAAATTCCAGTAGCTAGCTCGGTGCCGTTCACAAAAATGCTGTCCATTTTTACGGCTCCTGTTCCCAGAGCCCCCTTCGCCACTCAGTGGGCGAAGGACCCCGGCCTTTGTGGCTCAGCCTGGGCGTGAGTTAGGACATGGGACTGGGAGAGCAAGTCCCCTTCACAGCACCCAGGACAGACCCGGCTGGGCTCTGAGGATCTCCTGGGCTTGGCATTCAAGGCCCTTGGGAATCCTGGTCAGTGGGAAAGGCCATCTTCCCCCTCTGCCTCTGAATGGCGGCACCTCTGTTTGGGATGGTGACATGGGGGCGGGGGTGGGGGGGGAGGTGGTGAAAGGGCAGGTGACTGAGAAACTGGATCCAAGGAAAGTGTTTCTCCCTCAGGAATGCCACAAGTGCCACGGGCGGGGACGCTACAAGTGCAGCGGCTGCCACGGGGCCTGCATGGTGAGTCTTGTGTGGCTGATGGTAAGTGTCGTGTGGGCGGAGGAGCTCTCCAGGGGCAGAGGGCTGGGCTGGGGGCCTAACAGTGGCCCCCCCAGGCAAGTCATTCCCCCTGGATGGACCTGCGTTTTCCCACCTGTACAATGGGAAGGTTGGATTGGCTGGTCTCTATTGGCCTTTTTCACTTTGGTGGTTTATGATTTTAATTTCGCTCTTTTTTTCTCATCCATCTATGAGCATTCATTGAGTACCTGCTTGGCACTAGGCCCAACAAGAGGACTAAGGCCTGGGTCCTGCCCACCAGGCCCTCCTGCTGTGGAGGAGGCACAGTGACTGGCACTCGCAGTACAGAGTGGTGGGAGCCGAGAAGGTCACGTTCATAGGGCTTCCAGTTTCCGAGGGCGACTGTAATAGATAACCACCAACTGGGTGCCTCAGGCATTTATTCTCTCACAGTCCTGGGGGCTGGAAGCCCAGCATCAGGGTGTCAGCAGGGCGGTCCCTTCTGGAGGCTCTGAGCTCTGGGCAGCTGCTGGCACTCCTGGGCGTCCTTGGCTTGTGGCCCCATCCCTCCAATCTCTGCCTCTGTCCTCCATGGCCATCGCCCTGTGTGTCTCTCTGTCCTCCTGGCCTCCTAATAAAGACACTGGTATTGGATTAGGGCCCACCTAGTCCAGGATGACCTCTCTTAACTAATTAGTCTGCAAAGACTAGTTCCGAATGAGGTCACATTCTGAGGCTTTGTTGGGTGTACATTTTGGTGGGGTGAGGTGGGACACGATTCTACCCCGGACAGGCCCCTAAGCACACAGCCAGGCTCTGGTGGCATCAGCCTTCTTTGCATACACTTCCAGGGCTACTAATGGTCCCAGGAGTCGGACCAAGCTCCTCACGTGTTCTCAGCTCTCCCATTTACACCTAATCCTCTGGGTACATGCTGACCACTGTCACTCTGAGCTGTGTCTCCCTCCATCCTCCCTCTGCCCGCCTGCCACTCCACCCCGTTGCTGCCCTCCTTCCACCTGCTGTGTGCTTACTCCTCTGCCCGCCTGAGCACCATGTGGGGCCAGCTGTGGCCACGCCTGCCCAGTCTATTCTGTGCCTTCACTCCTGCTGTTCACCTCCTCCCTGAGGTCATTTCTGTGCCTTTCTCCACCCTTGCTCCTCTGCTCCTCCTCCTCCTCCCCCTCCTCTCTCAGGCTCCCCCGGGAGTGTCCCTGGCGCCCACTCTGAGCCACCTTGGGAGCGTTGCCTGAGTCACCTCTGGGGGCCTCTCCAAGATGAGACCCCGTGTCCAACACCAGGTCCCTCGGCCAGCCTGCCCTCTCCCTGCTCCCTCTGGCCATAGCTGCTTGGTTAGGGGACAGTCCCTGGGATCACGGGGATTAGTGAGGAGCAGGAGAGGCTGCTGCCCCAGGAGCAGGAGAGGCTGCTGCCTCAGGGATGGAGAGCCCCTGAAAGCCTCTGGAGGGGTCCTAAGATACACTCCGTCCCACCCTCCCATTTTCCAGGGGGAGGGGTGGAGGCCCAGGGAGAGGAAGGGGCTGCTCAGAGTCACCAGACTGGGATTTGACCATGTCTGGGATGCTCTCTGCCCCACTTCCCTGCGCAGCCAGGGGTACTAAGGCCTGTGTGTCTGCAGGTGAGGTGCCCCTCCTGCAGCGGAGCCAAGCGCAGAGCCAAGCAGCCTGGGAGGTGCCAGCTGTGCTCGGGGTCGGGCAGGCACAGGTAGGAGCAGGTCTCCCTGGCTTTTCACTGTCTGCCCTTTTGGAAGGCGACCAGGCACCCTGTCCACCTTGTCATCCTGTGTCCCAAGGCTCTGTGAATAGTAGGTGCTGATACATATCTGTGGAGCGGTGGGGTTTTCTTTTTTTTTAAATATTTTATTGATTTTTTACAGAGAGGAAGGGAGAGGGATAGAGAATCAGAAACATCGATGAGAGAGAAGCATCGATCAGCTGCCTCCTGCATACCCCCAACTGGGGATGAGCCTGCAACCAAGGTACATGCCCTTGACTGGAATCAAACCTGGGACCTTTCAGTCCGCAGGCCGACGCTCTATCTAGTGAGCCAAACCGGCCAGGGCGTGGTGGGCTTTTCTTGAGGGAGGCCTGATATTTCTGGACAAGACTGGAACTCATCAAGCAATGGGTCAGGGAAGGAGGGGGAAAGGAAGGAAGGAGACCTGTTCCTGCTCAGGTCGGAGGTGGCGGGAGTGGACACAGAGAAGCAGCCAAAGCTGAGATTCTTAACTCTCTGAGGGCCTGTGAATGGAGGAGTCCAGGAAGGTTGGTTGATTGACTAAACAACCAGCAAAGTTGCATCTCTGCTGACAGGGCTTTGCAGATAGCGGGGCATTGCATTTTGTAAATCGGGGCCTTTAATGTATTTATAAATCTTTAAAGGGAAACAGAAAACCATGAGGAGTGAAATTATTCAAACTTGTGTTGGTTGGAGATACTTTTAGCTCATTAAGGCCCTGGCCATCCTTCTAACAAGCCAGATGGTGAAGCTTTAGTTGACCTGCCCCCTGTGACTAGTATAGAAGGTTTTTGATGGGGAAAGAAACTCAGGTTTCTTTCATTTACAAGTGAAAGAAATCCAGTTCAAACTGGCTTCAGCAAAAACGTAAATGTATAGTCCTACCGAACAGAAATGTCCAGGAATAGATTTCTGGGAAGGCTTCAGGTACAGCTGGATCCAGGTGCTTAAACAGTCTCATCGGGAATCTGTCTCTACTCCGCACTATGCTTTCCTTTGTGATGGCTTTAGTCTCAGGCACGCTGTCTCTTGTGGCAGAGGGGACCATCAGCAGCTCCACGCTTAGTAACCGCGTTAGGAAAGGATGTCCCTTTTCTGAAAGTCCCCACAAAAGTTCTAGGGTGGCTCTCATGGCATTTCCCTGGATCATGTGCCCATCTTTGTATCAGCCACTGTGGCCAGGGAGATGGACAAAGCTGGTCATAGAAGGGTGGGCGAGCCCAAGAACCCTAGAGACGGGGTGGGAGAAGGGTGGTCTCCACAGGGAATTGGGGCACTGCCACTGGAAGAAAGAGGTCTGAATGGTGGGAAGGTAGAAACAGTCCCCCTCCATGAGCAAGGATTTGGGGTGGGGCCCCAGCAGCCACCAGGGCCTAGGAGTGTCTGAGTGGTACTGACGCTGTGTCCCTCTCAGGTGCAGCACGTGCTCGGGGAGGGGGAACAAGACCTGTGCCACCTGCAAGGGGGAAAAGAAGCTGCTGCACTTTGTCCAGCTGGTCATCGTGTGGTACGTGGCGGTGTCTCCGTGCGTGGCCCTGTGGCGGTAGCTGGGGCACGTGGCCTGGACTGGTTTCTGCAGAGAAACCACGTGGTTGGGGCTTTTGTACACAGTACAGGGACCCGTGGGGGGTGGGGGGCATGAGGGGGGGGAAGGGCATAAGGCTACCAGGAAAGGGGAGA
>NW_005364521.1:1010243-1029144 GCF_000412655.1 Myotis brandtii | reverse complement strand
TGGGGCCCCAGCAGCCACCAGGGCCTAGGAGTGTCTGAGTGGTACTGACGCTGTGTCCCTCTCAGGTGCAGCACGTGCTCGGGGAGGGGGAACAAGACCTGTGCCACCTGCAAGGGGGAAAAGAAGCTGCTGCACTTTGTCCAGCTGGTCATCGTGTGGTACGTGGCGGTGTCTCCGTGCGTGGCCCTGTGGCGGTAGCTGGGGGACGTGGCCTGGACTGGTTTCTGGGGCTTTTGCACACAGTACAGGGACCCATGGGGGGTGGGGGGCATGGGGGTGGGGAAGGGCTTAAAGCTACCAGGAAAGGGGAGAGAGAGATCCCTGGGAAGAGACGGCAGGGGTGGCGGGCTGCTGGCGGGCTTTAGAACGGACCGACTTCACATTCCGACATCACCACTTCCTAGTGCCGCAGCCTCTCAACACCCGGCGTCCCCGTCTGTGTCCTAAATCCCCAGGTCGGGAAAGGCTCCAGGCCTTAAAGGGTTCTCCTGGTGGGCACTTTGCTAGGCCCGCACAGGGAAGGATGAGCTGAGCTG
Source organism: Myotis brandtii (assembly GCF_000412655.1). Lineage (NCBI taxonomy): Eukaryota > Metazoa > Chordata > Mammalia > Chiroptera > Vespertilionidae > Myotis > Myotis brandtii. Next base: position 1,028,608 of record NW_005364521.1, on the reverse strand, counting down.
TAGGTACCTGTCTGCTTTCCCAGTTCACAGCTGGACATGCTGGGCCCAGGGAGGTCAAGACCTTCCCCAGGTCCCCGCAGCCCAGGCCTGCCTGATCCCACACCCACGTTCTTGCTGCCCCCCTGCTCTTCACCTGCAGGAAGAACAGCCTGTTTGAGTTTGTGTCCGAGCACCGGCTGAACTGCCCCGGGCAGCTCCTAGCTAAAGCCAAAGGAGAGAACCTCTTCAAGGATGAGAACACGACGGTAAGGAGGGTTTGCAAGCACCACGCCAAGCTACGCGCCTCTTCTGGCTCTTCTGGCTCTTCTGGCTCTCTGAGGGCGCTGCGTTCATTTAGAACAGGGTGGGCACGTCCAGCCCTCGGGCCCTTTACCGCCCGTGAAATCCTGTGGTCTGGCCCTGCCAGGCATTAGGGGTGAGTTAGTTAAATGTTTGCCCTAATACAGCAGGCTCCTTTTTAAGTTGGTAATTCTGTATGGTCCTCCAATGATGTTATAAATATCCAGTGGCCCTCGGCAGAAAAGAGGTGCCCCACCCCTGCTCTAGAAGGGCAGGCTGGGAGGGAAGAGAGCAGCCTGGTCAGACCAGAGGCCTCAGGGACCCCATGGGGCCAGGCCTCCTTGAATGTCACATACCAGGCCCTTCCTCCCTTTTCCCTTCCTCCCTCTTCCTCCTCCCTCTCTCCACAACCTTGGGGACCCCCCGCCCCCGTCCTGGGCACTGGGGATACTGTCCAGCAACATCCCTGCCGCGTAGATGTCATAGTCTGGGGAGGGAGAGATGGTAACATGCAGCACAGTGTCAGAGACAGTAGGGTCAGTGAGAAACACGCAGCCAGGTGAGGAGACCGGAAGGGTAGGTGTTGTTTCAGCACTGGGGGTCGGGGGTGGGACAGGGAGGTGACTGGGGGTGGATCAGGTGGCCGTGGGAGCAAGGGTGTCCGGCAGAGGGAACAGTTCACAGAGGCCTTGCAGAGCGGCAGGGCAGGGGCGCTGGAGGGCAGAGAGCCAGGTGGAGCGAGGAGCTAGGACACGAGCTGTGCCAGCAGCCAGGTCAGGGAGGGCCCTGTTGGCCAGGGGCTGTCAAACTCCAGGCCCTCGTTTAATAATAACGTTTATAAATAAAGTGTTATTGGAACATAGCCATGCCGGCTGGTTTAGGTATTGTCTGTGGCTGGCTTTGTGCTGTGAGGGCAGAGTCGAGTAGTGGGGACAGAGGGCGATGGCCCACAGAGCCTGCAGTATATGCGACGTGGCCCTTTCCTGTGGGCCTCGGCAGGAGCTCGGCCGCGTGGGGGGCCTGAGCGGGGTCCTTGTGCTGTTTGCTCTGAGAGGGCCAGGTGCTCAGCCTCCTTTTATTTCTTCTTTCTTTCTCTCTTTGTTTCTCTCTTCTTTACAGTATTGCGACCTTTATAAATAAAGTTTTATTGGAACATAGCCATGCCGGCTGGTTTAGGTATTGTCTGTGGCTGGCTTTGTGCTGTGAGGGCAGAGTCGAGTAGTGGGGACAGAGGGCGATGGTCCACAGAGCCTGCAGTATATGCGATGTGGCCCTTTCCTGTGGGCCTCGGCCGCGTGGGGGGCCTGAGCGGGGTCCTCGTGCTGTTTGCTCTGAGAGGGTCAGGTGCTCAGCCTCCTTTTATTTCTTTTTTCTTTGTTTCTCTCTTCTTTATAGAATTGCAACCTTTTTAGATTGGCTTCTTTCACTCTGTCATATACATTTTTAAAAACGCTCTATCCACTGAGCCAAACCGGTTTCGGCTATTGCGACCTTTTTAGATTGGCTTCTCTCACTCTGCCATATGCATTTTTAAAAGTTGAGATATAATTGACATATATCATTAGATTAGCTTTTAGGTGTTCAACACAATGATTGGATATATGTACATATTGTGAAATGATCGCCATGAGAAGTCCAATTAACATTGGTTACTATACATAGTTACATAATATCTTTGTCTTGTAACGAGAACTTTTAAGATCTGTTCTCTTAGCAACTTTCATATATCCAACGCAGCATTATTTACTACAGTCATTACATTGTTTGTAGTAATGTAGTCATTTACTACATTATTTACTACACTGTTCATTACATTCCTGGGACTTAATTTATAACCGGAAGTTTGTGTCTCTTGACCTCCCCTCACCCGCCTCTGGCAACCATCAATCTGTCCTCTGTATCTGTGAGTTTGGTTGCTTTGCTCATTAGATTCCACATACAAGTGAGAACATATGGTATTTGTCTTTCTGTCTGACTTCACTTGGCACAATCCCCTCAAGGTGGCAATGCCAGGTCTCCCTTCTTTCGAGGGCTGAGCAGTATTTCTCAGCCTCTTTCTCTGCCTCATCACTGCCCTTCCTTCAGGCTCCTGGCAGGCGCCATCCCTCTAGGACAGTGGTTCTCAACCGTGGCTGCACATTAGAATCACCTGGGAATCTTTTTAAAATCCTGATTTCTGGGCCTCATCCTCCGGAAATTCTGTTTCTTTGTTACTAATGTTGTGGCCCCACCCCATAACAAAGAAACAGAATTTCCGGAGGATGAGGCCCAGAAATCAGGATTTCGAAAAGATTCCCAGGTGATTCTAATGTGCAGCCACGGTTGAGAACCACTGCCCTAGGAACGGCACGCCCTGCCTCAGGCAGCCTCAGGGGCTTGCTGGGGACCAGCGGGCTGCGAGGAGTACTGTGTCTACAGCTCCCTGTCGGTGGCATTCCCAACAGAACGTGGGTCCTCAAGGGTCCGCAGGCTTCAGCCATCCCACCCGCTTGCTGCCTGGCCTCCTTCGGGCCCTTCCCAATTGGGCTCGCTCCGGTCCACCTGAAGTCCATTGCCAGGGCTCCAGGTGCTGGCACTTGGTCAGAGCAGCGAGGCGGTGCGTCTCTCCTCAGGTGTACCCCCTGGCGGACTTCCCGCTGCGGGAGATCTCGCTGGCCTCCCAGCGGGGCATCGCCCAGCACAGCGCCGCCACCCTGGCCTCCAGAGCCCGCGTCCTTCAGCAGGTGAGCGGGTGGGGCCAGGGCTGCTTCTGGGGCCAGGCGGGGGCTCCCAGGTCCCATAAGGGAGGGAAGGGATGTTCCCTCTGCCTGGGGCTCCTTCCTGAGAAGGCAGGGAGGGAGGGTGGCAGAGGAGTCCCAGTCTGAGGAACACGAGGTGGACTGGGGACTGAGCTGGGGGCAGCGAGCGGGACAGGACACACAGTCCATGGTGACAGGTTTGGATTGTTATCCTGACAGGAAGCTATTGCAGGGTTTCAAGCAGGATGTGGCTCAGTGTGATTTTGATCCAAACCTCCCCGATATTCAGAGGGGAAGGGAAATCTCAAATCCAGGGTGGTAGGCAGGGTGGGAACCCAGTGCCCTGCCCTCAGGGCATTTCCCAAGTCCCAGCCTGTCTTCCCCAAGCCTCCTGGGGCAGGGGTGGCGGCTGGGGCTAGGGTTGCCTTGGTGCTGAATCCCAGTAGCCACTAGGTGGCAGTGGTGCCATCCACATCCCCAGGGCTAGGGTTGCCTTGGTGCTGTATCCCAGTGGCCAGGAGATGGCAGTGGTGCCCGGAGCAGCTTTCGCGGCAGCTGGTTGGAAGCTGCTGGAGGGAGGGTGGGGGTTTGGACAGGGAATGCCCAGCGCCAGTTCTGTGTAGGGGATTGTCAGGGGGGCCTGAGTCTTGCTGAGTGTGCTCAGATCCTGGTTCTTTTGCATCCTAACCTGGCCATGGCCACCTACTCCTCCTCTTTGAAGTTGAGTTTCTCACCTGTGGAAAAAGAAATGCTAAAATGGCCTCATGGAGGTTTGTAAGGATGAGACAACTTTCTTTTTCTTTTTTAAAAATTGTATTAAATTTATTGGAATGACTCGTTAATAAGGTTATCTAGGTTTCCAGTGTAGAATTCTAAATACATCTGTATATTGATTGCATTGTATGCTCACCACCCAGTCTAGCCTCCTTCCATCACCATGTATTTGATCACCTTTACCCTCTTCAACCTCCCCCCCTTCCCCTCTGATCATCACCATACTGTTGTTCGTGTCTGTGAGTTTTTTATTTGTTGATTTCAGTTTTATATCCCACATGAGTGAAATCATGTGGCTCTTGACTTTTTCCACCTGACTTTTTACACTTATGATGTTCTCAAGATCTATCCATGTTGTCACAAATGGCAGTATTTCATCTTTTCTTATGGCTGAGTAGTATTTCATGTGTACATGTACCATCTTCTTTATCCAATCATCTACCAAAGGACACATTGGTCACCTCCATGTCTTGGTCACTGTGAATAACCTTCTGTACCAAAATGTCAAGGGAGGTCTTTTATTTCCAAAGTTAACAGTTGGAAACCAGTTTCTGGCATATGGAGAAATCTCAGTCTCACAGTCTCATTTGGTCGTCTCAGCAACTCTGTGACAGAGAAGTTTTATTCCCATTTCACAGATGAGGAAACTGAGGCCCAGATAAAGGAAGTGTGAGATCCCACAGAAAGCTTCGTGGAAAACACACACCCTGACTCTGATCCCCTTCTGCCGCAATGTCATGCCTCCCCTCAGCTTCCCCCCAGTGTAGTAGAGAGCATTTTCTCAAACCCCCAGCCTGTTTCACCCTTTCCCCAGGGCCCTGAACCACTACCTACAGCAACAGGACTTGGGCTCTTTACTTAAGGAGGGGAAGTAAGAGGGCCTGATCCTGGGCCAGCCACGCCACCTCCCTCTGGGTTTGAGATCCCCAAACCTGAGTGTTGGGCAGGGGAAGGGCCAGTGCGGAAGGACTCAGGGGTTCTGACATAAAGCCTGGCCCGCAGGATGTCCCCAGGAACGCTTCGCTTCAATGACCAGGGGTGACTGTGCTGGGTTAGCCGCATCTGCAGTTGTCATAACAAAACAGCCCCAGAAGCTAATGGGGGTGGGTCCTCACCCAGGGCGGCGGCTTGTCCCATTCAGGACCCCTCCATTTTGGAAGGTTGTTGCGTCATTGATCAGAGAAGGGACCAGAGAATGAGGGGCTTTAGGGCCACGCTGTCAGAGGGAGTGTCCCAGGCTCTAGGTAGAGGAGGATGCTGGGGAGAGATTTGAGCGTGAACAGGTCCAGCTGTGGCGAGGAGATGGGGCTTGACCTCAGATCTTCCAAACCGGAAATCCCATGAGCCCGTGGGCCTCAGTTTCCCCATTTGTAAAAGGAGGGGAATATTTGAGACTTTTCTCAAAGGAGGGTTGATGCAAAACCATGGTAAGAGAGGGCGGGGTCTGAGAAAATAGCCTGAAACAGCCTACCAAACTTTGGAGTTTCTTTGGTGTCAATGTTTATCTTGAAATACAATTCAAATTGTATAATCCACTCCCTAATCTGTCCATGGCTGTTGTAATATAAAAATGTTTAAAATGACTTTATCCTCTACTTTTCTCCCCCCTCCCCACCCCCATCTGAAATTAATGTCCTGGAAGATGTCCCATTCGGCAGTGACTCTCCGTGCATCCCATTCCTCCTCGGGGATGCCTGTGCCTCCACTGCAGAGGGTTCGGTTTGGGCCTGAGCTTAGCGTTGATGTAGGATGTAGTGGGAGATACAGCTAGAAAGGCAGATTTCCGCCAAAATGCCGACTCCAGAGCAAGGACTGCAGCCCACAGGTGGTAGGGAGCCCCCGACAGCTCTTGGACAGGAGAGCGACTTGGGCAGGACACTGAAGCTTTTCCCGGCCAATTGTTTCCTCAGCGCCAGACCATCGAGCTGGTCCCCCTCACAGAAGTGCATTACTGGTACCAGGGGAAGAACAACGTCTACTACATCTACGGCACCGACCACAGAGTGTATGTGGCGGACTACCCCGAGCGGTACTGCTGCAGCTGCACCATCATCTGACTCGGCTTGGCTCTCCCCTCCGCCCGCTACTCACCAGGGAGGGCCACTGAGGCTCTGAGCTCATGCATCATTGGCTTCATTGGACAGTCGCTTACCAACTCTGGCGTGTCTGTCCTTCCATCATCTGACTCGGCTTGGCTCTCCCCTCCGCCCGCCACTCACCAGGGAGGGCCCCCGAGGCTCTGAGCTCACGCATCATTGGCTTCATTGGACAGTCACTTACCAATGCTGGCGTGTCTGTCCTAGAAAATTCATTCACCTTACCATCTGCCAAGCACAAGTCGTTCCGGAACTCCTCTGGTGGACTCCGTCCTGTGTTTAACCTGCAAGAATTCAACTCTACACAATCCTTTCGGACAAACTAAGCGAAGGCAATGCCTGACTGCGTGTGGGGTTTGCTTTTGCTTTCCCCTGGGTCAGGCATTCCTCTTCTAGGGCGAGCCTTGGCCAAGCTGAGTGTCACTGACATGTTTAAAGATGCACACGAATCGGCTGCCCCTGCATGCACACCAAGGAGTGCACTTAGGCACAAAGTACCTTTATATCCTAGAACTTGACTTCCCATCTGTGGGGCAGGAATTCAGACATGGCCATCATGGGGATGGTTTATCTCTGCTGCATGATGTCTGGGGCCTCACCTGGAAGACTTGAAGGCTGCGATGGCTCAAGGGCAGGGGGCTGAAGTCACCTGAAGGCTGGTCACCAGAGATCTGGTGGTTGACGTGGCTGTTGGCTGGGACCTTCGCTGGCCTGTCAGCTGGAGCACCTACACGCAGCCACTCTGTGCAGCCTGGGCTTCCTCACAACACGGCTGCTGTAAGGCTCGGTGCCCCTCACAGGTGCCCCGACGGAAGGAATAGAGTCTGTTCCCAAAGGGAGAACAAACCTGCTGTGTTGGATGGACGGAGGGTCTACATGCTGATCTCTAACATGTGCCTCTGCGGGGGGAGATTTGGGAGAGTCATTTTTGGATGCATGCAGGTTCTTACGTCACGTGCCGACTTTAGAACCCGTCCACTGAGCGGCACATGTGCACCCATCACGTGCAGGAGCTCCCAGCTGGTGCAGCAGGCGGGGTGGGTAGAGGGGTGCCCTGCACACTGAAAGCCCAGTCGGCTTTGGAAGGGTGTGGGGGCTGGGCACCTGGCTGTGGGTAACCAGAGGCCCCTGTCATGTTACCACACCTGCCCCTGACCTGGAAGGGGATTGCAAGCTCCTGTCCTCAGCCCTTGTCCCCATTGGGGTGGGAGGACATGGACCCAGCAGGCCTGGTTGGAGAGGCCATTCCCAGGGCATCATCATCCAGTGATAGGCAAATGAGCACTGCCTTCTCACCCGCCACTCCCAGGCCTGGCTCCCAGTCTTCTGCTCAGGGTGTCGCTGTTTCCTGTACTCTGGGGGGCTGAGGGGCTGGGGGGCTGGCTAACAGGAGGAGCAGGGCTCAGGGGAGGGCTGCAGGGAGGCAAGGGAAAGTTGATTGGACCCCAGAGCCCAGCAAACCTTCCAGGATCAGATGCTGCCCCCAGCCAGTGCCACAGGCTCTGCATGTGGGGGAGGTCAAGGGCAGGAATAGGTGCTCCCTTAGATTGGGGGTACACTCTGGACTGTGAGGACAGAGCCTGGTGGTGGCAGGGGAGACAGGGAGGGTTCCCCCAGGCTTCCCACTTCCTCTTCCCCAGAAGCCTGGAAGCTCTGTGTGCTCCGCCTGGAGGTTCTGGCTCCGGCCGACAAGGAGGCCAGCCCCCCTTCCCTGGTGTCCCCACCCCACCTTCCTGGTCTCAGAGGGGGTGCTTGTGCCCCAAGGGGCCTGTACAAATGGAGGGGACGGCTGTCACGATTAGAAGTGACACTGTTGGCGCTTGGTGGCTGGAGTCCAGGAGAGCTGATGTCCCCGGGCCGGGGACGCCCCATGATGAAGCACCTCTCCACATCTCACAGGACTTGCAGAAATCCCACGACATTCGTGCCGAACTTGGTCAGACAGACTCTCATCAATCACCCCTGAACACAAGGCGATGTTTATGTAGAACCAACCTCTTTGGTTTTCCTGTCTCGTTTGAAAAGCTTCTGATCCTCTCCCTGCCCTTCAGTCCACACCTGTAGCTGATGCTGTCACGGGCGTCCCATGCGCTGCGCCTGCGCACCCACAGACTGAAATACACGTGTTGAAAATCGCCTTCTCTCTTCTCCTTTATCATTCACTTCGGGCATTCAGTTGCCTTTTTTAAAAATGGTATGTAAATGATATATTATGTCACAGTATATCACATGCAAATGATACATGCATGTCATTTCAAGATAAATAGGGACCATGCTAAGGTTGAGGCCCTGCGGGTCGTACACACTGTTGGCCTGTGACCCAATGAGAAAATCTAGCGGGAATGAGTGGGTCCAAAGGGACGCTGTTCCAATGGAGGCCCCGGGAGCCACAGCCACAGGCCCCTCAGTCCCCACGGTTCCGGCCAAGTCCCAGTGGATCCGGGTCCTCTGGTGGATAACCGGTGTGTGTTCCCCTCCGTGTTCTCTGCTTTATGCCTTTGCTGCAGCCGGGATATGACTTACCTGCTATTGCTACCTCCCCTATTCTAGGACTGAGCTGGCTCTGACTGTGTAGCCCAGACCCAGCCAACGTCGTGGGTGGTAGAGAGAGCGCACGAGGGCAGCCCTCACCCCAAAACTGGCCACCACGGATGTGGCTCTGCCCCCAACTCGACTTTGTTTTAGAACATCAGACGCAAGTGCTCGCTTTTTCTTTGTCGCCCTGCTGAGCAGTCGCTGGCTCTCCCCAGGGCGCCAGAGCCATGATGGGCTTAGTGGTTCGCAGAGGGCTGACGTCTCTGCCCGGAGGCCACAGGGCAGCACGTATGCAGAGGAGAAGGAAGGAGTCACCGGGAATTGGGGAGCTTTACAACATGAGAATGCCTCAGGCCCAAGTTGGTGGTGACAGCTACAAGTGTATGTATGTATGTGCATGTGTGTATATGTGTGTGCATGGCATGTGTGCATGCACACTGTAAATGTGTGTGTACATGCTTGCGCACACATGGTGAATATGTGTATATGCGCGCGCATGTGTGCATGCACATGTACATGCGTGCACAGTGTGTGCACTGCTTGTGTATGTGCATATGTGCGCACATTTGTGCATCCACGGTGTATGTGTGTGTGCATATGTATGTTTGTATATGTATGTGTGTGCATGGTGTGTGTGTATATCTGTGTGTACATGGGGTATATGTGTGCTTGCCAGGTGGGGAGCATCACTACTCAGAAGGCAGGAGGACCTCCTCCCCGTTTCCCCCCCTTTACGGGCCCCCCTCATTGTTGGTATTCCCAACGCTCCAGCCTGCAGCACGCGCTCAGCCACGGCCGGCTTTCCTTTCTAGTTCACATGCAGCCCTTGCCACGAAGGGTGAGGAGAGAACTGTGTTTTTTTTTCATGGTTGAGACAAACACCCCAAGGGGAATTATGTTTCCCAGCAGGGAAGAACCTTCTAGATGCCACTTCTTGGCCCTGATGGCTTGTGCTCAGAATCCCAATCTCTTTTTGCTTCTATTTAATGGTCCGGACCTTTGGGAAGAGCGTGGAGGGGGAACATGTGTACTCTGTACTCTGGCTCCAATCCCGGCCTTGCTGATGCCCAGCTGTGTGACCCCGGGCAGTTCTGGTAACCTCACTGAGCCTCAGCTTCTCCATCTGTGAGATGGGCTGACCCTGCTTGCTTTGCAGGGTAGAAAAGATCAAAGGAGATCAGGTGTGGGCTCAGAGTCAGTAGGAGCTCAGCACCTGGGAAGGCTGTCCCTCCCTCCCTTCTTTCCTTCCTCCCTTCTTTCCTTCCTCCCTCCCTCCCTCCCTCCCTTCCTCCCTCCTTCCTTCCTTCCTTCCTTCCTTCCTTCCTTCCTTCCTTCCTTCCTTCCTTCCTCCCTTTTGAGTTAAGCCTTTGACATGACCTTATTTTCTGCTGGAGTGTTTCTCAGAGTGAAAAGGCACTGTAGAAATGTGTTGTGTTACTCTGGGTATTCTTCCTGTACTCTGTCTGGAGCAGAAGGGCCCTGGAGCATCCAGATTTGGGGTTCTCTCCCTCTACCCCGGTCCCCAGTGGTGGAGGGTGTTGCCACCTGTTTGCATGTTCGAGTCTGGGTGTTTCCTTGCTTTGCCCCTCCAGCTGGCGGAATTGAAGTTTCCAGCTAAAAGAAAGGTGTGGCCTGGGCATGAGGAGTTGGTTAGTCTTTAAGCCAGTTAGTCACTGTCGGTTTAGTGACAGTTAGTTTCTGTTCTGTGAGTGCACAGTCAGGCAGGACTGAGGGGTCTGGGACACTCTGTGGGGGAGACGGTGCAGCGTGGTACAAAGCCACACGGTGTTGCCTCCGTGGCCACAGTCTGGGGTGACATCCTGGCTCAATGGCAGCGTGCCCAGAGACCCACCTGTGAATGGGAGCGATGGCTGCTAGGATTGCGGGCGATGAAATGACAGCATATGTGGTGCGCATGGCACACGAGTTCACGAGAGAGCTGAGCTGTAGTAGGTGAGGGGACCCAGGGAGGGGCAGATGTTGGGAGGAAGATATCAGACTCAGCATTTGGGGAAGGAGGGTGTTACAGACTGAACGTCGTGTCCCCCAAAATGTATGTTCATATTCTAACCCCTGATGTGATGGAATTGGGAGGTGGGTCCCTTGGGAGGTGCTTAGGTCATGTGAGCAGAGCCCTCCTAAGTGGGATCAGTGCCCTTATGAATGGGACCCCAGAGAGCTCCCTCGGTGTGAGGGTCCAGTGAGGAGATGGCCGTCGGTGAGCTGAGACTCGGGCCCACACCAGACACCAAGTCTGCAGGGTGCCTTGATCTTGGACTTCCGGCCTCCAGACTGGGGAACAGAAATTTCTTGTTTATAAGCCACCAGGTCTGTGGTCTTCCATCATGACAGCCCGAGCAGCCCGAGAGCGTGGAGGCCAAGACTCCGAGGCCACCGGATGCAGGCCGCGGTTCCAAAGGCAGCCCTCCGACACGCAGATTCCAGCCCCACCCCATACCATACCCAGGGCACAGGTGCCTGAGATTACGTAACCCTAACCAATGCCCCAGATGATACGCATAATCAGAAGTGGAGATTGGCGTTTGGAGTCAGAATGATTGGGCTTTGGAGTCAGAGCCCTCAGCCTTGCGTTTCAGTTCTTGGCTCCCCGTGAGCTTACCTTCTCTATACCCCCGTTTCTGCATCTGTGCAGCGAGGGTAGCCTGGCCCGGGCATCACTCCTGCCCGACCTACCTTGCCGGGTTGTCTGAAGCCTCACATAAGACACAGACTGAAAGCGCTTTGCAGACTAAAGCAAAACTATTCTTCTCAGTGGGAAGAAGTGGGAACATCGTTTTACAAGGCTTCCTGCTGCTTTCGACTCTGTCCACCAGAGGGCAGCAGGCGTCCGCACATGAAACCTCAGTGCGTTCCTTGTGGGTGAAATCAGAACTCCATGAGGGTCTCATTCCCAGCAGGCCTGGGAGATGGGGACCCTTGCAGGGACATCAGCTCCAGAAAGCTTCTTCAGAGATGCTTTTAGTTTGTCTTCTATTGTTCAGAGACTCCAGTTAAAACTGGTTTATCCTAAGGTCGCATGGGAAACAATAGTGACATTTAGAAAGCCAGGCTTGAGTCCTAACCGGTTTGGCTCAGTGGATAGAGCGTCGGCCTGCAGACTCAAGGGTCCCAATCCAGAAATGCTCATGCTACTTTGAAGACCAGGAGACTTCAAGGCCAAGCCAATGCCTGGTTCACCTTTGCTTCTCCTGTGCCTGGCCAAGTTAGTGCTCAGTACAGAGAAGGGGCTCAGTTCATGCCTAAAATGAATGAATGAATGAATGAATGAATAGAAAGAAAAGGAAAGGAAAGGGAAAAGAAAAGGAAAGGAAAGAAAAGAGAAGAAAAGGAAAAGAAAAAGAAAAGAAAACAGGAAGGTGCTGACCTAGACCAGTGGTCGGCAAACTGCAGCTCGGCAAACCGCGGCTCGCGAGCCATGTGCAGCTCTTTGGCCCCTCGAGTGTGGCTCTTCCACAAAATACCGGCTCTTCCACAAAATACTGACTTCTGCGCATGGGCCACGAAGTTTCAATTGCACTGAGTATTTTGTGGAAGAGCCGGTATTTTGTGGAAGAGCCACACTCGAGGGGCCAAAGAGCTGCACATGGCTCGCGAGCCGCGGTTTGCCGAGCTGCAGTTTGCCGACCACTGGTCTAGGTCAGCACCTTCCTGTTTTCTTTTCTTTTTCTTTTCCTTTTCTTCTCTTTTCTTTCCTTTCCTTTTCTTTTCCCTTTCCTTTCCTTTTCTTTCTATTCATTCATTCATTCATTCATTCATTTTAGGCATGAACTGAGCCCCTTCTCTGTACTGAGCACTAACTTGGCCAGGCACAGGAGAAGCAAAGGTGAACCAGGCATTGGCTTGGCCTTGAAGTCTCCTGGTCTTCAAAGTAGCATGAGCATTTCTGGATCCCACCCATGTGTCAGGTGCTGTTCTCAGTTCTTTATGTGTCAACTGACGTGACTCCTGCCAGGTGGGCATAACTGACCGAGGAGGGAACTGAGGCCCGGAGAAGTTAAACCAAGGTCTCACGTCCAGGGAGAAGCAGGGATTTGAACATGGGCGGTCTGGCTCCAGAGCCCACACTCTGTCTCGTTCAGTGGGGGAAGGTAGACATGATAATGACTCAGCAGTAAGAGCTGTGAGAGAGACTTGCCTTAGGCACTCCTGTTCCCAGGCATGCTGGCGAGGCCTCACTGAGCTGGGCCATGGGACATGCTGGGGAGATGATGCCCCGGGAGCAGCCCTGCTCCCAGGGCCAGTGTGAGTTGGAGGATAAAGGGTAACTCTGACCTGTGTTCTATATTGCCCCCTAGTGCTCCCCAGTGGGACGGAGCTCCAGGTGCCCAGGGCAGTACCCTGCTCCCTGGCTTCTTCCTCTGCCTCACTTGCCTGCACTCCTACTATTGTTTCCTGGGATCACCTGCCAACTAAACTATTCCCGCTGCAATCCTTGGTCAGGACCTGCTGCTGGCGGAGTCCTGCTGGTGACACTGTCTCCATGAAGTTTGTATCCTGTGAGGACCATGCTAGGGCTGAGAGCCATGAGACTGCAGAGACCCTGAGGGCACAGATCTGGCCGCGGGGAGCAGAAAAGGCTCTCGGGAGAGAGGCCATTTGAGCTGCTCACTCTGGACCTCCGTTAACTCTCTATTAACCTCTTGTGATGTTCTCCTTGCCTTTGGAACCCATATGCTTCTCTGAGGCCATGATACAGCCCCCCACACACACCCCGCGCCCCAGGATCCCAGGGTCTTCTGAGTCCTGCATTTTCATTCTCAAAGCATCTGCTTCCCACATATTTATCAGGCGTGCTGACCAACAGATCGCTTCTGCTTGGCTTTCCTGGGGCCGCAGGCCACCTCAGCTCATCGGGGCCTCTGTTCCCACCTCTGTAAGATGGGGATGGTAGTGCTTCCCCCACCAGGCGCTGCGAGTCCCAGTGTGATGAGGCGAGAACAGGCTCTGAACGACCACGGGCGGCTTTGGGAACCCCCTGAGTGGGGCTCCCCCCTCAGGGACTCGGGATTCCAGGGAAGTCTCCTAGCCTGGGATGGGATGGAATGAGGGTAGGGGCTGAGCTGAGTCTTTTTAAAGGAGCAAGAGTCAGTCTGGTGACATGCAGGGGACATGGCACTTCAGACAGAGGGGAGAGCATAAGTAAAAAGAGTAAAAACAGAGGAGAGGACAGCACCGTGATGGCGAACCTTTTGAGCTCGGCGTGTCAGCATTTTGAAAAACCCTAACTTAACTCTGGTGCCGTGTCACATATAGAAATTTTTTGATATTTGCAACCATAGTAAAACAAAGATTTATATTTTTGATATTTATTTTATATATTTAAATGCCATTTAACAAAGAAAAATCAACCAAAAAAATGAGTTCGCGTGTCACCTCTGACACGCGTGTCATAGGTTCGCCATCACTGGTCTAGGGGGTAATAAGCAGCTACTTTGTTACCTAGTCCACTTAACTCTTGTTACTCTTCTCAGGTAGTGTATGGAGCTATTTAGGGTCAATTTTAGCAGTTATTCTGAAGGGAATTGTGTAGAGCCTATTTCACTGGGGTGGGATAGCCAGAGATATTAGGCTAAATGGGTTGTTGGATTTATTTATTTTGGATTTTATGTTGCTTTTGCTAATCATTCATTGATTCAGTCAAAAAATTTGTGTTGAATTATGTATACTCTGTGTTATCCTAAATGCTAAATGCACTGAAATAAATAACATTTCACATTTGAGACTTTTTATCATTGAGGAATGATTATTTTTTTTTACTTTAAATAATGTTTTTATTTTTCAGTTACAGTAGACATACATTATATTAGTTTCAAGTGTATACCCCAGTAATTAGACATTATATAACTTACTAAGTGATTACCACAATTAATCTAGTACCCGTCTAACACCATACATAGTTATTACAATATTGACTGTATTCCCTATATTGTACTTTACATCCCCATGACTATTCTGTAACTGCCAATTTGTACTTCTTCATCCCTTCATCTTTTTCACCCATCCCTCACCTGCCTCCTATCTAGCAACCATCAAAATGTTCTCTGTATCTATGAGTCTGTTTCAATTCTGGTTGTTTATTTTGTTTCTTAGATTCCACAAATAAGTGAAATCATATGGCATTTGTCTTTCTCTGTCTGACTTATTTTACTTAGAATAATACCCTCTAGGTCAGTGATGGCGAACCTTTTGAGCTCGGCGTGTCAGCATTTTGAAAACCCTAACTTAACTCTGGTGCCGTGTCACATATAGAAATTTTTTGATATTTGCAACCATAGTAAAACAAAGACTTATATTTTTGATATTTATTTTATATATTTAAATGCCATTTAACAAAGAAAAATCAACCAAAAAAATGAGTTCGCGTGTCACCTCTGACACGCGTGTCATAGGTTCGCCATCACTGCACTAGGCACTCGATAATGATTATTAGTGTTAACCTGACATCAGCAATTATTATGCCTGTTACTTCTGTCTTGGAGAGTCATTTGGGACTTAAGTGAGATAATGCTGGGCACAGAGTTAATGCTCACTAAAGGATATTACTACTACTACTACTACTATTATTATTATTATTATTATTGTTATGTTTTACTGGGTTTGTTTTGCCCTCACTTGGTATCCACTCTAGAACAAAGAGAAAGTTGGAATTCCTTTTCTCATTTGAAAAATGTTGAAACAGAAGCCAGGCAGGCAGAATTGCACGCTCTCAGCCTTTAGGAACCTGTTTCTTTCTACCTCTTGTCCTGTTGGTGGCAAGCTGTCCACCTCAGTTCAGGCTTATATGGCCCCTCTCAGCAACTCCTGTAGCAAGGAGGACATGGACTTCCTGCTTGTTCTAGAAAAAGTTCCAGAACTGAGACTCAGTGCGCCAAATGGCCGGCCTTGGGCCAGCCTAGAGCCAATCCCTGTGGCCTGGGTGATGAAATGAGCTGAGTCGCCAGGCCTGGATCCAGGGAATGGGACCAACCCCGTGAACATCTCCTGGGCCCAGAGGGTGAAGGCTGGTTCCTTTAGGAAAAGCTGGGAGCTGTTCCCAGAAGGGGAGGGGGTGTAGGCAGCAAACCCCCCAGGACCAGGGCAGCATTTCTGCCCATTCTGGACGCAGGGCATCCCGCAGCCGACCTCTGCATCCTGGCACAGTGAGCTTGGACCTGCTCAGTGTCACACGTGAACTTGAGAAACCCCAGCTGGGGCGCTCCCTCTGAGGATGCAGGGCTGGGCTGGCGACTGTCTACACCTCCTGAGTTGAGGCTGAGGCTGGGCAGGGGCGTCAGGCTCCCGACTTTCCTTCACTCCTGCAGCCCACACCGTCCACCGGTGACCGCTCTGCCTCAAAGCGAGGAGATGGTTCCAGAAAACAAAAGGCCAATTGCTTCAGGCGTCAGCGTGCAGCCCCTTCACTCAGAGAGCGACAAGCACGGCTGGGCTGGGCTGGGCAGCCAGTGTGGTCTGGCCCTGCCCGGCTGGCAGAGGTCGGCAGACGGCTCTGGGTCGCTGGTTGTCGCTGGGCACAAGGGAACCTAGACTCTCGCAGGGAACAGTCCCGATCTGACTGTGCAAACACTAACGTCCTCCTGGCTCAAAGCATCTGCTTCTTTTTCTCATTCCTCCAGCTTGACTCAGAGAGAGTTTTCGGGAAGATCTACCCGGTGGCTGCTCATACAGCGGCAGAAAAGCCTCCTTAGCTTTGCCCGGGAGCGTGGAGCTGTAGACGCAGCAAATGATCCATGAAGGGCTGGGGTTTGCATTGGCAGACACGTGTTTATCCAGGTCAAATAGGGAAAAATACTTTTTTGCAGCACTCCCTGAGTAAGGCTTTACAGCTAATGATGAGCTTGAGCTGCACAGCACAGATGACGGAATGCGAAACGAGTGAGAAAATGATTAGCCCTCCTCTGGGGGGGGGTGCTGTTGGGGAGCAAGTGCTGTGATGCCCCCTTGGGACAGAGGGCAGATGCTTGCTGAGTGGCTCTGCAAAACTGAGGAGGGGAGTTTGTAGTTGGGGAGGGAGTGACAGGTTCAAAGGCTGAGCACTATGTGCTGAGGGCAGGAGGGAGGGAAGAGAGTGACACTGCTGAGAAGGCCTACGGAGGCCAACATGCCGAGTGGGGGCTCTTCAAGGGGATTCAGGGCGCTGGGGGATGCGGGCTTTCTCTGAGGATGTGCACACTCATTGCCGGGAGACATTAGTAAGAAATCCCCAAATTCCTGGTGGGCGGAGCCTCTTCTTTTTGCCCTCTAGCCCTGGGAAGCCATCCTGCAGGGGCTGTCTTGCCTTTTGGCTTCCTTTGCATTTGGCCAGTGGAGGAGCTTCCCTCTGGGTTTGGCCAATGAGGAGTTTCCCTTTGGGTTTGGCCAATGAGGAGCTTCCCTTTGGGTTCAGCCAATGAGGAGTTTCCCTTTGGGTTTGGCCAATGAGGAACTTCCCTTTGGGTTTGGCCAATGAGGAGTTTCCCTTTGGGTTCAGCCAATGAGGAGCTTCCCTTTATGTCTGGTCAGGGCATCAGAAGGAAGAAGCGGGTGATGTTGGGGATATTTTCCCCCTACTTTGCACTTGCACCTTGCCTTGGCTTGGCTGTTGCTAGCTCCTTGGAGGTTCTTTACACACTGCCCCTACCTTTGTAAAATTTCCTTCTATTAAATGCCACTTAAATGATCCTAATTCGAATGTGCTGTTTCCTGCCAGGACTCTGACCGGCCTGGTTGGTGTGAGTGCGTTTCTCACAGAAGCCTGTAAGGGGTGGGGCTCTGTGTCCTGGTGAAGGTGGAAGCAGAGTCACACAGACAAAGGAAGAGCTGAGTTCGGCTTATAACACACACATTCAGGAACCCCTGGCAGCCTGAGGAGCCCTTGCAGCCATCAATGTGACTGGCCCCGGGAACTCACCGGGCTGGCACACTCGGGCCGCCAGGGAGTGTTCCTTCCAGACTGAGCCGGGAACAACCAGGATCTTGAGACATAGAGCGTGGGAACTGAGGACTGCTGGGTGTGACCATTCATTCATGTGGAAACTGAGGCTGCGAGAGGTTCGTGTCAGGTAGAGAGCAGCATTGAAAGAGCTGTAGGAAAGTGAAAACAAGGCTGGGCCTAAGGTCAGACGTAGCATCAACCAGGGAATATGCCAAATGCACATACGGAATTGGAATTGGCCCGATGCAGGAGCAGGTACAGAGGACTCCAGGCAAATCCACTGGGAGCTCTCTGAGGTGCCTGGGCTGAAAGATGCACCTCCATTTTTTCTGATTATGAGAGCCATTCAGATTACTAGTAATTCCCGAACACTTGAAAACCATGGCAGAAATCACCCAGGTTCTCGCCTCTTAGACCAACTCAGACTCAGTTACTATAGGGTATTTCCTTCCAGGCTTTTTTCTTCAAGATAGCTGTAGTCATTTGGTTCTTATAACTTTGCATACTACTTGTTAGCATTATGACTAAACATTATGAATAAGCACGATATTTTAAACTTTCTATTCTAGTATATAAACTTCTGTAATTTGCTTATATAACTATTCCCATGATAGTGGGCATTTAATTTTTTTCTTTTTCTTTTCTAATTTTTCTTTATCTTTTGCTATGGTAGCTAATGGTACATATATAATAATATATATGTTTATGTGCATATACATGTATATGATAATAATGATATGTACACAATGTTGTACACAAACTTTGTACTCAAAATTTTGTGTGCATCTCCGATTATTTCCTTCATTCCGGATTTTTAAAGTAGATTTATCAAAGGACATGAGCATGTAAAAGCCTTTTGATACATATTTTTGTAAGTTGCTTTCCAGAGAAGTTGTACTAGCTCATGTCTCTTGCCAGACACCTAGGACAGCGCAATCTTGATGCAGCTTTTCCTGTGTGGAGTTTGGTAGGGCCTCTCTTCAAGGTGTGACTCCGCCCCCAGGCCAGGCT